>NC_086454.1:102038797-102338797 GCF_028390025.1 Pseudophryne corroboree | reverse complement strand
GGAGCGGAGAAGACGGGAGGGGCAAGGAATCTTCGTCCAAAATTGTGCCATGGGTGCTGGATAATCTTTCTCCTAAGGTAAAGTATACTAAGCATCCACAGTCACAGCAGAGTTCTGCTGGTGATGTGATACGGATCACACGTCCGGGCTCCTGGTATCATTACATTTCTCCTCTATGTCTTCCCACATCGCAGCACTTAAGATATCATATAGCAGCCAGATGTTGTACAGTATCAGATTATCAATGGAATGTAAAGGAGCATGTGACACTGTAGCAGAACAATGCTGTATCAGCAGGAAAGGGGATAGCAGGACATCACATTAAGGCACTCGCCCGGGGTCGACAAGTTCAATAAGAATATTACAGATTTCATGTTCTGTTAACAGAAAAGAAACTCATCATCTATTTTTATGAAAGGTACAAAATGGATTTTCACACTGCAACTTTTATTTTATTCTTCGGCCCCTAAAACAGTCTGGGCATTGGGGTACTCAGAAGCAGACGTATTAAGCCTGGATAAGTGATAAAGCAGTGATAAATGCAAGGTGATAATGCGGCAGCCAATCAGCTCCAATATGTAAATTGACAGTTAGGAGCTGATTGGCTGGTGCGTTATCACCTTGCACTTATCACTGCTTTATCACTTCTCCAGGCTTAATACATATGCCCCTCAGTCTCTTTTCCCTTTCCCATCTAACCCCACCCCTGTAAGATGTGGGTGTAGGTCAGTGGCGTGCGGTGAGGTCAGAGGCTGGTGAGGCACTACAGCCATAATGTCCGCCGAATCCTGCCGATGACCCCTACCACCGCCGAGCCAATGCCCGCTACTGCCTCTGAGCCGATGCCTGCTGCCACCGCCAATGGCTTACTAACTTGCCCACCATCAACTGACCCAGCCCTCCGCCACTAATTTGCATCTCAATCCGATGCCGCCAATGCCCGCTGCCTGCCTGCTCATCATACTTGTGATATATTGTACATTTTTATAGAAAAAAAATAAACATTAGTGTTTGGGACTGGGAAGGGAGTGGGAGGAGGACATGAATGCAATTTTGTTGTCCAGGGCTTCCATTAACTTAATGGAGAAGGGTCTGAATGGGTTAAAAAAAATAAAAAAAAATGCGTGAGGTCCCCCTTCCTAAGTATAACCAGCCTCTGGCTCTTTGAGCCGGTCCTGGTTGTTTAAATACTGGAAAAAAATTGGACAGGGGTTCCCCGTATTTAGACAACCAGCACCGGGCTCTTAGACCGGTCCTAGTTCCAAAAATACGGGGGACAAAAGATGTAGGGGTCCCCCGTATTTTAAAAACCAGCACCGGGCTCCATTAGCCAGGGACATAATGCCACAGCCGGGGGACACATTTCTGTAGGTCCCTGCGGCCGTGGCATTACCCCCCCCAACTAGTCACCCCTGTCCAGGGTTCCCTGGAGGAGTGGGGACCCCTTAAATCAAGAGGTCCCTCCACCCTCCAGGCACCCAAGGGCCAGGGGTGAATCCCGAGGCTATCCCCAGCACCCCTGGGCGGTGGGTGCCGGGCTGATAGCCATAAGTGTGTATAAAAAAGAATACTGTTTTTTGTTGTGGAACTAACTAACTAACATGCAGAGGTGCGGCACTCAGACTGAAAAAAAGGACGCTAGGTCCTTTATTTCAGTCTGAGTGCCGCACCTCTGCATGTTATACATTCAATTTCCGTGAAGGCACCAACGCAGCTTACTGAGAGGCAAGGAGTGCCGGACCTGCGCTATTTTTATATATATATATATATATATATATATATATATATTTGGAAAGGTTAGCCCGGCACTCCTTCAGGAAGTTACCTGCCCCGGTGCCCTCAGTAAATATGGATATTGGAAAAAAACAGCTGCGGCACTCAGGGTCTTGGCGAAAAATCAAGTTTGTATTTGCATCACAAAATAAAACACCAACGTTTCGGGGTGTCTAGCCCCGTTGTCAAGATGTGACACATCTTGACAACGGGGCTAGACACCCCGAAACGTTGGTGTTTTATTTTGATTTTTCGCCAAGACCCTGAGTGCCGCAGCTGTTTTTTTCCAATTTTCTAATATATATATATATATATATATATATATACCCATAATATTAACTTCAATTTTAATAACAAAAAAGGTAATGCAGCCTGTCTTACTTTTGCACTGCTGTGCTGATGGGAGACAGGCTGTGATGAGTGGCAGACACACACGGAACAGGAGGAGAGCACGTTCCTCTCTCCTCCGCCAATTATTACAACAACCTCCAGTCCACTCGCGCCGAGGCTCTGCATGCCCGGGATCCCGCCTCCTTTCTCCCATGCAGCCTGCGCTCCAACCAGTCACGGAGCCGCAGGCTGCAGATTCACATATCATTGGACAGCCGTGCCGTCATTCGGCTCGGCTGCCCACTAAAGGTCTGCAGCACTGGCGGCTGCTTGATGGCTGTCAGACGTCAGTGGGGTGAGCAGGGAGCGCACGTTGCAAATCGGATCGGAAATAGAGATCCGATCTGCGGTGGGTGGCGGGGGGCCCTCTTACAGCATGGGGCCCAGGGGTACTTATCCCCAGAGCCCCCCTTAATCCGGCTCTGGCTGTGCCCCCAGTCGCTGTGCCCCTTGTAGCTTTGCCCCCAGTAGCTGTGACCCCAGTCGCTGTGCACCCTGTAGCTTTGCCCCCAGTAGCTGTGACCCCAGTAGCTATGACCCCTGTAATTGTGCCCCCAGTTGCTGTGCCCCTTGTAGTTGTGCCCCCCAGTTGCTGTGCCCCTTGTAGTTGTGCCTCCTAGTTGCTGTGCCCCTTGTAGTTGTGCCCACCAGTTGCTGTGCCCCTTGTAGTTGTGCCCCCCAGTTGCTGTGCCCCTTGTAGTTGTGCCCTCCATCTTGCTGTACCCCTTGTAGTTGTGCCCCTTTTGCTGTGACTCTTATAGTTGTGCCCCTTGTTGTTGTGCCCCCCAGTTGCTGTGCCCCTTATAGTTGTGTCCCTGTTGCGGTGCCCCTTGTTGTGCCCCCCAGTTGCTGTGCCCCTTATAGTTGTGCCCCTTGTAGTTGTGCCCCTTTTGCTGTGTCCCTTACAGTTGTGCCCCTGTTGCTGTGCCCCTTGTTGTTGTGCCCCTTATAGTTGTGCCCCTGTTGCTGTGCCTCTTGTTGTTGTGCCCCCCAGTTGCTGTGCCCCTTATAGTTGTGCCCCTGTTGCTGTGCCCCTTGTTGTTGTGCCCCCCAGATGCTGTGCCCCTTATAGTTGTGCCCCTTGTAGTTGTGCCCCTTTTGCTGTGTCCCTTATAGTTGTGCCCCTTGTTGTTGTGCCCCCCAGTTGCTGTGCCCCTTATAGTTGTGCCCCTGTTGCTGTGCCCCTTGTTGTTGTGCCCCCCAGTTGCTGTGCCCCTTATAGTTGTGCCCCTTTTGCTGTGTCCCTTATAGTTGTGCCCCTGTTGCTGTGCCCCTTGTTGTGCCCCCCCAGTTGCTGTGCCCCTTATAGTTGTGCCCCTGTTGCTGTGCCCCCCAGTTAATGTGCCCCTTATAGTTGTGCCCCTTGTAGTTGTGCCCCTTTTGCTGTGTCACTTATAGTTGTGCCCCTGTTGCTGTGCCCCTTGTTGTTGTGCCCCCCCAGTTGCTGTGCCCCTTATAGTTGTGCCCCTGTTGCTGTGCCCCTTGTTGTTGTGAGCCCCAGTTGCTGTGCCCCTTAGAGTTGTGCCCCTTTTGCTGTGCCCCTGTTGCTGTGCCCCTTAGAGTTGTGCCCCTGTTGCTGTGCCCTTTGTTGTTGTGCCCCTGTTGCTGTGCCCTTTGTTGTTGTGCCCCCCAGTTGCGGTGCTCCTGTTGCTCTGCCCCCAACACAAACACATAAAAAAAAAACCACACACACACACACACACACATACTTACCGCTCCTGCAGCGCTGCCTCCGTCTCCGTCCGCCGGCTCGTCTCTGCTGTACTATGGGAGAGACGTCATGACTCATGACGTCTCTCCCATAGTAGAGCCGCTCAGACACTAGGGGTCAATCATGACCTCTGGGTCTGGTGTCAGTCAGCGGGGCTGGCTGCAGCGGGCGCCCACACAGCCCACGGCGCCTGCTGCAGCCGGGAAGGGGGCTCGCTAGTGATTGGACAGCGGATCCAGCACTGGATCCGCTGGGCCAATCACATCTGGGGCACTGACAGGGGCGTGCATTCATCGGGGCTGAATGCACGCCCCTGTCATTGCGGCACCAGTATAGGTGCCGCTTCCCCATTCATTTTCAATGGGCTTTCACAGCCCATTGCTGCGCCCCGCCCCCTGCCCATCCCCCGCTGCCCAGACTTTTAGTGTTAGCAGCGGGAGGCACCTCTCCCGCTGCCTCCCAGCTGTCCCTCACACGCAGCCACAGGGGGGGAGAATTATTAAAATAATAAAAAAAGATATTTATAACAGACTGTTATAAATATCTTCTTTTTATTATTTTAATCATTATGACAGGGGAGGCACTGCCTCCCCTGCCTCCTGACTGCACGTCCCTGGTGTAGGTCTCAGGCCATCACAGCAGACAAGTCATATAACTACAATGTTTCGGCATAGAGGCCCAGCTGAGTGAGAGTCCTCCTTCACTTCATGACACAGGGCCTGATTCTGACTCAGAAGTAAAACAAAAGCTAGTAACTGTACATATAGGTAAACCATGTTGCACTATACGTGGCTGGCTGACTTCAAGACTCTATTTCACCTGGTTTTAATCAGCCACAGAACTTGTGTAATTAATATGTGTCCAGAGTGTAATTAATATGTGTCCAGAATTAAAGGGATGTTGCGGGGACAGTGTGGGGAAAACGTGGTCGGGCCTTTTGCATTTTCGTGGCGGCTGAGTGACATCACACACAGCAACTCCTATGTGAAAAATGGCGGCGGACCACCTGCATACGCGGCCTAGCTGCAGCTGCAGGGGGTCCTCCACAGTTGCCGCGACCACAATTAAATTGCGGTAGCAGTCGATGAGCAGGCCATTCAGCATGCTGGACGGCCTTGCCCTGAGATGGATGAGCATCCCCCAGCATGCAATAGAAAGGATTGCAGATTCTGCTGTTTAGCAGAATCTGCATTCCTTACCGAATAACACTCATCTGCCATTATTACATGTGATCCCGCCCATAAGCACACACATATACACTTACAAACATACTGTCACACAAAAAACACCTACAGTACATATGATATACAGTACAGTCACATATACATAGTTACACACTTATTCACATACATAGTCACACACTAATACAGTAGATACTTATACACACACACAAACATATATACACAGTCACATACATAAATCCAGTCACAGACACACATGAAGACAGACTATATAGTGTTTGGCCCCCTCACTTCACAGAGAGAGTACACTCAATGCATGTACTTTATTAGTTCCTTGTCCTCTCCCCCACTCTTCCATGCTGCTGGGTTGCCTGGCACTGACTGAGTGCCATGTAGCCCCACCCTCCTGCTTCCACTCTGTCCACTTCCCGAAGGTCAATGCCGTGCAGTGCAGTCCTGTGCCACCCCTCCCCTCCATTAATCCGGATTTTACCTTGTGGCTGTCTGTTTCTGCCGGCAACGGTGTCCAGCGGCACAGCACTGCACTAGTGATCAATCAGACTCAAAATAACCTACAGATCCCGGAGCTCCCGGCAACAAGTGATTCTGGGAACTGTGGTTTATGTTGAGTCTGATTACAAGTACGGTGCGGTGCACTGCCACCTGACACTGACGCCGGCACTAACAGACAGTCACCAAGTCTGACAGTACTACTGGAATCTACCCCCTCACCTTGTCTGGAGCCCCTGGCGAGTGCCATCCTGGCCAATGGGTAGATACGCCCCTGATCAGGACATCACATCCCACCCAAAAAAAAATCAGCAACCAGCCACCTCTTATCCCTGACCACCCCTCCCCTTCCCTCTAACATCTTTCTCCCATGTATCTGGTGAGGAAGTCATGGTCCTCATTCGTTCCTCACCCTCCTCCATTTGACCATATCCCCTCCCGCCTCCAACTCTCTCTCTCTGCCTGCTCCCATCTTGCCCACCTCCTCAATCTCTCCCTCTCATCAGGTACTGTCCCCTCTGCCTTCAAGCATGCACTCGACTCCCCTATTCTTAAAAAACTATCCTTGTATTCGCACTCCCCCCCCCCCCCCCCGATCCCCATTTATTTTCTGTATCCCCCCCTTTCTCTATTTTGTGTTGTATAAAATCTCAATAAAAATCTAATTTTCAAAAAAACAAAACCTACCCTTGATCCACACACTCTCTCCAACTATCAACCCATCTCTCTCCTTCCTTTTGCCTCAAACTCCTTGAGCATATTGTCTATAACTGCCTTACTTCCTTTATTTCCTCCCACTCACTGCTTGACTCATTCCAGTCTTACTTCCGTCCTCTCCACTCCACTGAAACTGCCCTCCCAAAAGTCTGCAATGACCTCCTTACTGCTAAATCCAAGGGTCACTACTCTTTGCTTATTCTCCTTGACCTTTCTGCTGCTTTTGACACTGTGGACCACCCTCTCCTTCTGCAAATCCTTCACTCTCTTGGTCTGTGTGATACTGCCCTCTCCTGGCTATCCTCGTATCTCTCTGCCCATTCCTTCTGTCTCCTCTCATCTCCCCCACCACTTCCACTAACTGTTGGTATCCCCCAAGGTTCTGTTATTGGTTCTCTCCTTTTCTCTCTCTATACATCCTCTATAGGTCAACTCATTATCTCTTTTGACTTACAATATCATCTCTATGCTGACGATACTCAAATCTTCCTTTCCTCCCCTGACCTCTCTCCTGCTCTCCTCACTCGTGTATCCAACTGTCTCTCTGCTATCTCTTCTTGGATGTCCCAGCGCTTTCCTAAACTTAACATGTCCAAGACTGAGCTGATCATCTTCCCACGCTCCTGCAAAAACTTCACCTTCCACAATTGAATTATCTACAGATGGCACTACTATCTCCTCTAACCCCCAAGTGCGCTGTCTTGGAGTAATCCTTGACTCCTTCCTCTCCTTCAAACCACACATTCAGCACCTCTCTCAAGCCTGTCATTTTCCTCTCAAAAATATTTCCAAGATCAGACCCTTTCTCACCCAGGATGCCACTAAGACCCTTATCCACTCACTGGTCATCTCCAGACTGGACTACTTTAATCTCCTCCTGACTGGCATCCCTAACACATACATCTCTCCATTCCAATCTCTCCTCAGTGCTGCTGCCCGAATCCACTTCCCCTTCAGAATCCAAGCTACTCACATTCACTTACAAAGCCCTCACCCACTCCTCTACAAGTTAGATCTCTGACCTTACCTCCCTTTACACTTCCGCCCATCCTCTTCGCTCTTCTAATGCACGCCATCTCTCCTGCCTACTGATTACCTTCTCCCACTCCTACCTCTAGACTCTCCACCTCTCTACAAAACTTCAAATGGGCTCTCAATACACACTTCTTCACCAAACCCAGCCGTCTCTCATCCTAAGCCCTCTGTGACCCATGCTCACTTTCTACCTCATCTGTGTCACCCGTCTGTGTGCCCCTCCCCTTTAGATTGTAAGCAAGGTCCTCTTCCCTCATGTGCTTTTACGTCTCTTACTGTACTTAACCTATCTTCTTTTCAATACTCCCTTTGATGGCACCAAATCCCTGTTTTCTTCCACCCTGATACTTATTCCAGTGCTTTTTACTGATGCAGCTATGTTTATATACCCTGTACTTGTCCTATATTGTACTGAACTGTGAGTCACTGTCTTCATGTTTTGCTTATTTGTTTACTCTGTAATTGGGCGCTGCAGATCCCACGTGGCGCCATATAAATAAATAATAATAATTGTTCATTAAATTGTTTAATGTGTATGGGCAATCTGTGATGGTCTGGAGCGACGGGAAATCTCTGTGACCATCAGCACGAGTGCCTGTTGTTTATATTTGTACCCTAACATTTGTGGGCTACATGCAAAAGCTGCCAGTATTCATCCTGCACAAATAACATGTAATTGTATTTGCTCCCCTTGCAGGGCAACATGGTTTGTTCCAGATACAAAATTACTTGCTGCTGCTTCTTCTTTTCTTACAAATCAGAATCAGGCCCACAGGTCATATTTATAACTCACTGTGATACATAGAGGCTTCTCCCAGTTGTAGCAGTCAAGTCAGAAGGTAAACTTCAGAATGTCGACGTAGTTTAAACTGTTGACAGCACCAGGTCAACATCCTCACACTGTCTCTCAAACTGTTGACAGGTTCACAATGTCAACACCTGAAAAGTTGACATTCTGAGGACTCCGACGGTTAGGTGTCGGCAGGTTCTGGTGATGGTAGTGTTAGGCTGGGGGCTCTGGAAGTTAGGGTCCACTATGTGGAGGGAAAGGGACAGGGGATTAAGGATAGGTAGAGAACTGCTTACCAGAACACCGCTCATCAGACGCCTGCAATGGAACTGATACTCACATGACCGCCGGAACTTGGAAGACGCTGGAAATATTGCAGCTGCGGGAGAAGGCAAAACACTGCTACACCACCAGGGAATTTTTGTTGGCAGTTCTTCATTTCGACATATCACCCATGTAGACATGATAAATGTCAATATGGTCACTGTCGACATGTTACATATTGACAGTTCGATCATGTTGAGATGATGAATTTCGACATAACTGTTGACCATTCATACCCAACCCTTATAATGGTTTGGTGTATATGTGGCACAGAGGCCCCTCACTTGATAAAACTCTGCTCCCAGTATAATTAACCACTGTGATCCTCACTGCCTCAAACATGATTCTTCCCACTTTGTTCTAGTTCTGACTTCTGTAATACGTTTCCTGTCACATCACCACTTTAACAGATTTTCAATCTGACTAAAAATAGGATTTTAATTACCTACCGGTAAATTCTTTTCTCGTAGTCCGTAGAGGATGCTGTGGTCCACATTAGTACCATGGGGTATAGACGGGTCCACTAGGAGCCACTGGCACTTTAAGAGTTTGAGTGTGGGCTGGCTCCTTCCTCTATGACCCTCCTACCAGACTCAGTCTAGAAACTGTGCCCGAGGAGATGGACAACTTTGAAAGAAGGATTTTACACAGATAGTGGCGAGATTCACACCAGCTCACACACAAGGCAAACCAAGCTAACTAGCTCGAATCACAAGCAACGGCTGCACAATATTACTTACCAAGTAACAAAACAGTACTTAATCAAGAACTAAGCAGTACTGAACTAAGTAACAACTGCAGGATCACGAAGCGCTGGGCGGGCGCCCAGCATCCTCTTCGGACTTCGAGAAATGGATTTTCCGGTAGGTAATTAAAATCCTATTTTCTCTTACGTCCTAGAGGATGCTGGGGTCCACATTATTACCATGGGGATCTACCAAAGCTCCCAGAACGGGAGAGAGAGCGCAGAGGTTCCTGCAGAACTAATTGACCAAACTTCAGGTCCTCAGAGGCCAAAGTATCGAACTTTGCAAACGTGTTCGATCCCGACCAAGTAGCTGCTCGTCAAAGCTGTAAAGCCGAGACACCCCGGGAAGCCGCCCAGGCAGAACCTACCTCACGAGCAGAGTGGGCCTTAAAAGACGAGGGACACAGCAATCCTGTCATAGAATACGCATGCTGGATAGTGAACCTGATCCAGCGAGAGATTGTCTGCTTAGAAGCAGGACACCCAAGTTTCTTGGGATCATACAGGACAAACAGAGAGTCCAATATTCTGTGACAAGCAGTCCTCATCACATAGATTTTCAGAGCCCTTACAACATCCAAGGACTTTGATGAAACTGAGGAGTCAGTAGCAACTGGCACCACAATAGGCTGGTTGATATGAAATGTCGACACAACCTTTGGAAGGAACTGCGGACGTGTCTGGAACTCAGCTCTATCATCATGGAAGATCAAGTAGGGGCTCTTACAAGACAAAGCCCCCAGCTCCGACACACGTCTAGCAGAAGCTAAGGCCAACAAAGTGACAGCCTTCCACGTGAGAAATTTGACCTCAACCTCCTGTAGAGGCTCAAACCAATCCGATTGGAGGAACTGTAACACCACGTTAAGATCCCAAGGAGCCGTAGGTGGCACAAAGAGAGGCTGGATGTGCAAAACCGCTTTCAGAAAAGTCTGAACCTCAGGGAGGGAAGCCAACTGTTTCAGGAAGAAAATGGATAGGGACGAAATCTGGACCTTTACGGATCCCAACCTCAGGCCCCTATCCACACCTGCTTGCAGGAAGAGGAGAAACGGTCCCAGTTGAAACTCCACCGTAGGAAACTTCTTGGACTCACACCAAGATACATATTTTTTCCAAATACGATGGTAATGTGTAGACGTTACTCCATTGCTAGCCTGTATCAGGGTAGGAATAACCGCTGTCGGAATGCCCTTCTGCGCTAATAACCGGCGTTCAACCTCCATGCCATCAAACATAGCCGCGGTAAGTCTTGATAAGCGAACGGCCCCTGCTGTAGCAGGTACTCCCGAAGAGGAAGAGGCCTCGGCTCTTCTAGCAGTACATCCAGAAGATCCACATACCAAGCCCTTCTTGGCCAGTCCGGAGCAATGAGGATTGGCTGAACTTTTGTTCTCCTTATGAATTTTAGAACCCTTGGAATGAGTGGAAGTGGAGGAAACATGTACACTGACTGGAACACCCACAGAGTCACTAGGGCGACCACCGCCACGGCTTGCGGGTCCCTTGACCTGGAACAATACAGCTGAAGCTTCTTGTTGAGACGAGAGGCCATCATGTCTATTTGAGGTACACCCCAAAGATCTAAATATAAATTTTTGAATATAGCTTGGGCGCTACCACCTTAAACACATATGAATAAAATGGCTGGGTGAGAAAAGTCTGTGATATTGTCCCAGAAAGATTTCCTTATTCTTCTACAAGTCCACCTTCTTCCAAACAATCCTCACATCCAAGAAAAAACGTCCTGTGCAATAGATGTCCTTGCAAAAAGGGAAAAATATAAAGGCACATATAGTGTAGTATTTTTTGATTTTAAAATTGATAATTTATTTTGATTCCAAAAAAAAAAATATAAATGATGATAATTTACATAAAAGTGAAAGCAATCACTTTAACATTAATAAAAGATGGAACCGTACCGTGCCAAGCTCCCAGCATGGAGCATTGGAAAGAGCAACAAATGTTGGAGTTTTCCGGAATTCCTCCTTACTCCTTCCAAGCTAGACGCCGACAGCAAGACTGGGTAAGTTCCTTTCCAATTGTGGATGCAGGTAAATGGATCAGGAAGCCGCCAACGCGTTTCGAGTTCTTAACAACTCTTCCTCAGGGCAGAATGATCCTTACCTGCATGCATCCCCTTTTATACTAAAAATAACCCGGAAATGAATCCATCATTTCCTTTGCAATCCATATCTTTTAAACAAATAAAAACTCAAATCAACAGTGGCTTATCTTACTTATACACTTGCGTGTCATCAATTGATCAGTTAAATATCATAAAATTTATATTATATATCAACAAAAAAACATATACTGTGAGTACTTCCTGTGGGTCAAAGTTACACCCACAGTCATAACATTTTGAATCACAGAATGCAGTTCCATTTGTATACTACTAATCATCCCCACGTGGCCTCCTTATTTAAATGCTGCCTCAAAGAGATAAATGCATCCATTATAATTGTTTGTTCTTGTTTTATTCAGTATCGGAACGCTATGCGTTCCACACTCGCGTACCCGGAAGTTCTATGCGTTCCACCGGTGACGCACTTCCGTTTTAATCATTGATGCCGCTCTGCGTTCCACGGTAGTTTCACCTGTGGACGTATGCAATCTATAAATCTTGGGGGGATGACCTACTGTTTAATATGTATACACTATGTAATTTTCACGATGTTCGAGCACTATGCATTACATGCTCGCATACCCGGAAGTTCTATGCGTTCCACCGGTTTTTCCGATGACGCACTTCCGTTCTAGTAATAGATAGCGTTCTGCGTTCCACAGTGACCTCGCCTGTGGACGCATGCGTTCCATAGGTGTAAGGGGGGATATCCTGCTATTTCTTATTATAGCAGTACACTCAATTAAAAACAATGCATAATACACTCTTATAAAATACATAAAACTTACATACAATCCCCATTGATAATATCCTTTTTTTAAAAAAAAGGGAAAATTGGTATATATAATAAATTATTAATCACTTTTAAAAAATATTACTATATATATAAATCAAAAAAATTTTTTCCTTAAAAAAACCTTTATATTTATCTATCAATATTCTGTAATCTAGAGGAACCACTTTATTTCAAATTCTTTGTTTAGTCCGTCAGGGGCAATGGTCTTTAAATTATAAATCCACTTCATCTCTGCCCTAGCTAACATACTTTCAGAGTCCCTATCCTTCCAATTTATTTTTACCTGCTGTATTCCCAAAAAACGTTTTATTCCATTTACTTTACATTTGTGTTTAATTTTAAAGTGATAGGAGAGATTGTGAGTTTCTAGGCCTTTGCCAATATTCCTGACATGTTCCCCCATACGTGTCTTAAGTGCTCTTGATGTTCGTCCTATGTAGATTAGCCCACATTCGCATTCCACCAAGTAAATTACATTACTCGTATGACACGTTATAAAATTATGGATCTTATATTCCTTATTTTTTATGTAGAAGCTTGAAATTTTTTGGTTATTTCCCGGGACTAATTTACACATGGTACAACTGCCACATCTATAGAAACCCTCCGATCTAATTGGGTTCATTGATTGAATAGGTAACGAGCTCCTTACTAAATTTAATTTCAGATTATTAGCTTTTCTATAAATAAATTTCGGTGTATCTGGAATTAATTCATTTAGTATGGGGTCCTTTTTGAGGATACACCAATGTTTTTTAATAATAGTCTCCACTTTTTTGTAATCTGCTCCAAAGGTGGTGATAAAAGCTAAATTAAATTTATCTTTTTCCTTAGGATTCGATTTCTGTTTTTGTAGCAGATCCTTTCTATTCATTCCTTTTACTTCCTCCTTAGCTTTAATTAATTGTTTTTCCGTATATCCCTGTGATCTAAAGTTATTTAACATGGCTTCACTTTGTTCAACATATTCCTCTGGGTCATTACAGTTTCTTTTTAAGCGTATGAGTTGGCTTTTCGGTATACCCTTGATCCAATTAGGGTGATGTTGACTTTCTTTGCTTAGATATTGCTGAGAGTCTGTCGGTTTCACGTATCCCTTTGTGTTCAATTTGTTGTTTTCTTTATAGATAGTTATATCGAGAAAATTGACACTAGTTTTGTTTATGTCAAAGGTGAAGTTAATACCGACATCTGTCTTATTTAAATCCTTACACAGATTCAAGAGGTTATCTTCTGTGCCTTCCCATAAGAATATAACATCATCGATGAATCTTTGCCAGAGGACCAAGTTCGACGCCATAGCCACATTTCCCCAAACATGGGTATTTTCCCAATAAGCCATGAAGAGGTTAGCGTAGCTAGGCGCGAACTTGGTCCCCATGGCTGTGCCCATCAATTGTATATAATAGTCTCCCTCGAAAAAGAAATAATTATTTCTTAATATGAATTTTATCCCTTCAATGATAAAATTTCTTGTCTTCTCGGGGATAGTTGACTGATGCAGGAACCATTCAACTGCCTCAGTCCCCTTTTCATGCTCTATAGCAGTATATAAGGATGTTACATCCGCAGTTCCAATAAATGTATGGTCCGTGACTTCAATATTTTCTAACTTGTTAATAATGTCTGTCGTGTCTCGAATATAAGATTTGTTCTTTATTACTAACGGTTGTAGGAAGAAGTCAATCATTTCCGATAAATTACTGGTAAGACTACCAACCCCTGCTATTATTGGTCTTCCTGGCGGTGCTGATGTATTTTTATGCACCTTCGGTAAAATATAGATGCTTGGGGTCTTGGGATGCTCAATCAGAAGAAAATCAAATTCTTGTTTTGTAATAGCCCCATTTTCTAGATGTTTCGTTAAATATTTAAGAAAATCTGATTTAATGCGATTTGTGGGGTCAGTTTTGAGTTTTTTATACGTTTTTTCATCTTTTAATTGACGAAAAATTTCTCCTATGTAATAATCTTTGCTCATAATGGCAACCCCTCCCCCCTTATCGCAGGGCTTAATAACTATCTCATTGTTTTTTGATAAATCTTTTAATGATTGCTTCTCCTTCTTCGTTAAATTATTCTTATAATAATTAGACTTTGGTTTTGATTTTAAGTTCTTTAAATCTTCCTCCACCAATTTACCAAACACATTGATAAAATTTCCTTTTACTTGTGCAGGGTAAAATGTAGATTTTTTTCGAAACATGGATTTCTCCTTATCTTGATTGTTCTCTTGTCCTAATGTTTCGTTTTCTTTTTCCTTCATCTTAAAGAACTTCTTTAAAGTAACTTTTCTGATGAATTTTTCTGTGTCTACAAATAAATTAAAAGAATCTGTGTTTGAGGTCGGGGCGAATTTCAATCCCTTCTCCAATAGATGTTGTTCTGGTTCAGTCAAGGTTTTTTCGCTGATGTTAAAGATCTTACATTTCTTTGTCGGAATTAATTCTTGTGGTTTTTTCTTCTTTTTTTTGGATTTTAACTGTTTCCTCCCCCCTCTAGTCCCTCTATATGTCCATCCTGTTTTAGAAGACCGACAATAAGTTACCACTTTCTCGGGAATGGTCTCCACTCTTTCCCCAAAAAAGACCTAGAATTATGGTAATTGTAGTCTTCTAATGGTTCATATCTTCTAGATATCCAATTTCTCCGTGGGGTGAATGGGTTGCCTCTATGGGGTCGATATTCATTCATTCTGTAACCTTCATTTCTGAAAGAATCTCTACGTCTATTGAATCTACGTGGAAATGTCCATTCCTCGCTGTTATATGGATTATTTCTTCTGGATTGCTGGGTTCTCGTCTCCCCCCTCTCCCTTTGATCATTATTATCCCCGTACTTCGTAATCGGTGAGTAAATGGTTTTCCTTTTCATAGGGATTTTGTCTTCTCTATAAATTTGTCTATGTGATTTATTTGATTTCAAAGGAATATTATCTATTAAGATATCATCGCTTTCACTATCTGTGATATCTTCAATGTCTAATGAAGGTTTAATTTTATTCTTTGTTTTCTTTGATGCGGATTCACTTGATTTTTCATCCTTATAATATTTATGATCCCTTAATAACTTTTTTTGTTTTTTGTCAATTAATTCTTTCGTGTTCTTCTTAATCTTCAACTCGATTTCTTTTTCTGCTATTACAAATTCGGCTAATTCTTGGAATGGTTTTACCAAAACTTGTAAATTTTTGATTCTCTCATTTATTTCCTTTAATTTATCTTTTCGTTCCTTTAATATTAAGTGAATAAGAGAAAATGAACAAGTATTAATAATCACCTCCCATTCCTTCTGGAAGTATTCGCTTCCATCGCTAAATGAGGGGGTTTTCATAATTCTTAGACCTTTAGGTATAATTTGGTCTGATAAATACTTTTCTAAAGTGGCTACCTCCCACCACAATTTATTCTCTTTCAAGAGCAATGAACCCAATTTATCCATAGCAGTATCAAGACTTTCATCCGAAATTTCCATTTGTTCAACCTTGTGGTGGGAGGTAGCCACTTTAGAAAAGTATTTATCAGACCAAATTATACCTAAAGGTCTAAGAATTATGAAAACCCCCTCATTTAGCGATGGAAGCGAATACTTCCAGAAGGAATGGGAGGTGATTATTAATACTTGTTCATTTTCTCTTATTCACTTAATATTAAAGGAACGAAAAGATAAATTAAAGGAAATAAATGAGAGAATCAAAAATTTACAAGTTTTGGTAAAACCATTCCAAGAATTAGCCGAATTTGTAATAGCAGAAAAAGAAATCGAGTTGAAGATTAAGAAGAACACGAAAGAATTAATTGACAAAAAACAAAAAAAGTTATTAAGGGATCATAAATATTATAAGGATGAAAAATCAAGTGAATCCGCATCAAAGAAAACAAAGAATAAAATTAAACCTTCATTAGACATTGAAGATATCACAGATAGTGAAAGCGATGATATCTTAATAGATAATATTCCTTTGAAATCAAATAAATCACATAGACAAATTTATAGAGAAGACAAAATCCCTATGAAAAGGAAAACCATTTACTCACCGATTACGAAGTACGGGGATAATAATGATCAAAGGGAGAGGGGGGAGACGAGAACCCAGCAATCCAGAAGAAATAATCCATATAACAGCGAGGAATGGACATTTCCACGTAGATTCAATAGACGTAGAGATTCTTTCAGAAATGAAGGTTACAGAATGAATGAATATCGACCCCATAGAGGCAACCCATTCACCCCACGGAGAAATTGGATATCTAGAAGATATGAACCATTAGAAGACTACAATTACCATAATTCTAGGTCTTTTTTGGGGAAAGAGTGGAGACCATTCCCGAGAAAGTGGTAACTTATTGTCGGTCTTCTAAAACAGGATGGACATATAGAGGGACTAGAGGGGGGAGGAAACAGTTAAAATCCAAAAAAAAAAAAAAAGAAGAAAAAACCACAAGAATTAATTCCGACAAAGAAATGTAAGATCTTTAACATCAGCGAAAAAACCTTGACTGAACCAGAACAACATCTATTGGAGAAGGGATTGAAATTCGCCCCGACCTCAAACACAGATTCTTTTAATTTATTTGTAGACACAGAAAAATTCATCAGAAAAGTTACTTTAAAGAAGTTCTTTAAGATGAAGGAAAAAGAAAACGAAACATTAGGACAAGAGAACAATCAAGATAAGGAGAAATCCATGTTTCGAAAAAAATCTACATTTTACCCTGCACAAGTAAAAGGAAATTTTATCAATGTGTTTGGTAAATTGGTGGAGGAAGATTTAAAGAACTTAAAATCAAAACCAAAGTCTAATTATTATAAGAATAATTTAACGAAGAAGGAGAAGCAATCATTAAAAGATTTATCAAAAAACAATGAGATAGTTATTAAGCCCTGCGATAAGGGGGGAGGGGTTGCCATTATGAGCAAAGATTATTACATAGGAGAAATTTTTCGTCAATTAAAAGATGAAAAAACGTATAAAAAACTCAAAACTGACCCCACAAATCGCATTAAATCAGATTTTCTTAAATATTTAACGAAACATCTAGAAAATGGGGCTATTACAAAACAAGAATTTGATTTTCTTCTGATTGAGCATCCCAAGACCCCAAGCATCTATATTTTACCGAAGGTGCATAAAAATACATCAGCACCGCCAGGAAGACCAATAATAGCAGGGGTTGGTAGTCTTACCAGTAATTTATCGGAAATGATTGACTTCTTCCTACAACCGTTAGTAATAAAGAACAAATCTTATATTCGAGACACGACAGACATTATTAACAAGTTAGAAAATATTGAAGTCACGGACCATACATTTATTGGAACTGCGGATGTAACATCCTTATATACTGCTATAGAGCATGAAAAGGGGACTGAGGCAGTTGAATGGTTCCTGCATCAGTCAACTATCCCCGAGAAGACAAGAAATTTTATCATTGAAGGGATAAAATTCATATTAAGAAATAATTATTTCTTTTTCGAGGGAGACTATTATATACAATTGATGGGCACAGCCATGGGGACCAAGTTCGCGCCTAGCTACGCTAACCTCTTCATGGCTTATTGGGAAAATACCCATGTTTGGGGAAATGTGGCTATGGCGTCGAACTTGGTCCTCTGGCAAAGATTCATCGATGATGTTATATTCTTATGGGAAGGCACAGAAGATAACCTCTTGAATCTGTGTAAGGATTTAAATAAGACAGATGTCGGTATTAACTTCACCTTTGACATAAACAAAACTAGTGTCAATTTTCTCGATATAACTATCTATAAAGAAAACAACAAATTGAACACAAAGGGATACGTGAAACCGACAGACTCTCAGCAATATCTAAGCAAAGAAAGTCAACATCACCCTAATTGGATCAAGGGTATACCGAAAAGCCAACTCATACGCTTAAAAAGAAACTGTAATGACCCAGAGGAATATGTTGAACAAAGTGAAGCCATGTTAAATAACTTTAGATCACAGGGATATACGGAAAAACAATTAATTAAAGCTAAGGAGGAAGTAAAAGGAATGAATAGAAAGGATCTGCTACAAAAACAGAAATCGAATCCTAAGGAAAAAGATAAATTTAATTTAGCTTTTGTCACCACCTTTGGAGCAGATTACAAAAAAGTGGAGACTATTATTAAAAAACATTGGTGTATCCTCAAAAAGGACCCCATACTAAATGAATTAATTCCAGATACACCGAAATTTATTTATAGAAAAGCTAATAATCTGAAATTAAATTTAGTAAGGAGCTCGTTACCTATTCAATCAATGAACCCAATTAGATCGGAGGGTTTCTATAGATGTGGCAGTTGTACCATGTGTAAATTAGTCCCGGGAAATAACCAAAAAATTTCAAGCTTCTACATAAAAAATAAGGAATATAAGATCCATAATTTTATAACGTGTCATACGAGTAATGTAATTTACTTGGTGGAATGCGAATGTGGGCTAATCTACATAGGACGAACATCAAGAGCACTTAAGACACGTATGGGGGAACATGTCAGGAATATTGGCAAAGGCCTAGAAACTCACAATCTCTCCTATCACTTTAAAATTAAACACAAATGTAAAGTAAATGGAATAAAACGTTTTTTGGGAATACAGCAGGTAAAAATAAATTGGAAGGATAGGGACTCTGAAAGTATGTTAGCTAGGGCAGAGATGAAGTGGATTTATAATTTAAAGACCATTGCCCCTGACGGACTAAACAAAGAATTTGAAATAAAGTGGTTCCTCTAGATTACAGAATATTGATAGATAAATATAAAGGTTTTTTTAAGGAAAAAATTTTTTTGATTTATATATATAGTAATATTTTTTAAAAGTGATTAATAATTTATTATATATACCAATTTTCCCTTTTTTTTAAAAAAAGGATATTATCAATGGGGATTGTATGTAAGTTTTATGTATTTTATAAGAGTGTATTATGCATTGTTTTTAATTGAGTGTACTGCTATAATAAGAAATAGCAGGATATCCCCCCTTACACCTATGGAACGCATGCGTCCACAGGCGAAGTCACTGTGGAACGCAGAACGCTATCTATTACTAGAACGGAAGTGCGTCATCGGAAAAACCGGTGGAACGCATAGAACTTCCGGGTATGCGAGCATGTAATGCATAGTGCTCGAACATCGTGAAAATTACATAGTGTATACATATTAAACAGTAGGTCATCCCCCCAAGATTTATAGATTGCATACGTCCACAGGTGAAACTACTGTGGAACGCAGAGCGGCATCAATGATTAAAACGGAAGTGCGTCACCGGTGGAACGCATAGAACTTCCGGGTACGCGAGTGTGGAACGCATAGCGTTCCGATACTGAATAAAACAAGAACAAACAATTATAATGGATGCATTTATCTCTTTGAGGCAGCATTTAAATAAGGAGGCCACGTGGGGATGATTAGTAGTATACAAATGGAACTGCATTCTGTGATTCAAAATGTTATGACTGTGGGTGTAACTTTGACCCACAGGAAGTACTCACAGTATATGTTTTTTTGTTGATATATAATATAAATTTTATGATATTTAACTGATCAATTGATGACACGCAAGTGTATAAGTAAGATAAGCCACTGTTGATTTGAGTTTTTATTTGTTTAAAAGATATGGATTGCAAAGGAAATGATGGATTCATTTCCGGGTTATTTTTAGTATAAAAGGGGATGCATGCAGGTAAGGATCATTCTGCCCTGAGGAAGAGTTGTTAAGAACTCGAAACGCGTTGGCGGCTTCCTGATCCATTTACCTGCATCCACAATTGGAAAGGAACTTACCCAGTCTTGCTGTCGGCGTCTAGCTTGGAAGGAGTAAGGAGGAATTCCGGAAAACTCCAACATTTGTTGCTCTTTCCAATGCTCCATGCTGGGAGCTTGGCACGGTACGGTTCCATCTTTTATTAATGTTAAAGTGATTGCTTTCACTTTTATGTAAATTATCATCATTTATATTTTTTTTTTTGGAATCAAAATAAATTATCAATTTTAAAATCAAAAAATACTACACTATATGTGCCTTTATATTTTTCCCTTTTTGCAAGGACATCTATTGCACAGGACGTTTTTTCTTGGATGTGAGGATTGTTTGGAAGAAGGTGGACTTGTAGAAGAATAAGGAAATCTTTCTGGGACAATATCACAGACTTTTCTCACCCAGCCATTTTATTCATATGTGTTTAAGGTGGTAGCGCCCAAGCTATATTCAAAAATTTATATTTAGATTATTCAGTATTGGTGATTGGGAATCACCTGAATATATCTAGGCAGCTTATAATCCACCAAGCGCTATTGTCTGATCCATATTTTCATATTTTGACACCCCAAAGATCTGTTACCATCGTGAACACCTCCGGATGGAGTCCTCACTCTCCTGGATGGAGATCGTGTCTGCTGAGGAAGTCCGCTTCCCAGATGTCTACTCCCGGGATGAAGATTGCTGACATCACCAACACGTGTTTTTCTGCCCAGAGGATGATTGTTGTTATCTCTGACATTGCAGCTCTGCTCTTCGTTCCGCCCTGTTGGTTTATGTAAGCCACCGTCATTACATTGTCCAACTGCACCTGAATGGCTCGATCTCGCAGAAGATGGGCCGCTTGGAGAAGACCATTGTAGACGGCTGTTAGTTCCAGAATGTTTATGGAAAGCTGTATACCAGGCTTGACCACATTCCTTGGAAGGTTAATCCCTGAGTTACTGCGCAGGTAGTAGTAGCCACCAGAGGAGTGAAATACTGGCTTTCGGCGACAGACGTATTCTCTGGTGCATGTGTAGATGAGATCCTGACCACTTGTCCAGGAAATCCAGTTGGAAGGGCCGAACATGAAACCTTCCGTACTGTAGCGCCTCTAAAGAGACCACCATCTTCCCAAGAAGGTGAATGCACTGATGAACCGAAACCCGGGCTGGCCTCCTGGACATCCCGGACCATTGTTTGCATCACCAATGCTTTCTCCTCTGCGAGAAACACCCTCTGCACTTCCGTGTCAAGGATCATTCCCAGAAAAGACAACCTCCTGGTCGGCTCCAAATGTGATTTTGGAAGGTGCAGGATCCAACCGTGTTCCCTGAGATAAGTCATGAGGAGAAATCCACTCATCCAACGCTTCCCCCAAATAGAGCCTGACCTGTATAGGGTAGGTTCTCCACACTTTTCCTGGATTCCACGTCTGCAGACCATTGGCGTAGTCAGAGTCCCCTGCAGGCTGAGACCGACATGGAAGATATCCGTGCAGTCAGCGTCCCCAGGTCCTTCATGGATTCCACCATGAACTCCGCAGAATTCTGTATGTTACGTAAAAACAATTCAATGTCACTTCTATCCATTGTATCCACATCCTCTAGTAATGTGCCTGACCACTTTACTATGGCTTTAGAAATCCATGCACAGGCAATAGTGGGTCTTAACGCCACTCCTGAAGCAGTGTAAATGGATTTGAGCGTAGTGTCAATTTTACGATTAGCCGATTCCTTTAACCAGGTGTCAAAGTCGAAAAATATTGCAGTACATACATTACGTACAAACTACACACAGATGGCCTCCGTGCGCGTACTTGCTCTGCCGTACGTGCGCATATTCGCAATCTGCGTATGGTCGCTCCCGCGGTCCTGCGCATTAGCGCGTGGTATGAGTATTTACGGTAGAGTTTGTGAACGCATGGAAAGCTATCAAAATACATTACATATTTAATCCAAATAGTGCACAATGTACACAGTCTCCCTGCACCACATCAGAAAGTAACAACAGTTTAAATGGTAACAGAACAAAGGGATTCACCTTTACAGGATAGGAGGGGACAGAACAAGGTTATAAGGTGGTGTTTGGTATCCAGCTGAAGGGTATTTTAAGGGTAACATTCCGGTGTTGGTTTGAGAAAGATCGCATGTTCCTGCGGATAGTTATGTGCAGGAGCAGAATATAGATATAAACTGTATTTACTGTACATTATGTATGCGGCGGGAATCCAGAGGAGACCACCCACAAGAGCAGTTGGAACAGACATCGCCTACCTATTCAAACCGACCTATGACCTCTCCTGTACTGTAAATGACCATCCCTGTGTCCAATGGACAAAGAGATTACAGTATCCATTGTGTTATGTTTTGGATGAATTGTATAAAGAGAGCCTGCAGCAGGCCTGGTCAGACACAAGACTCACAAAGTTATCTATTAGATGACCGAGGACTGGACCGGGTAGCGCGGCAAATCCAATTACGTATGTACCATTGAATGTAGCCATTATTCTGTTGTATTGTATTGTTTATATTGTAACCCCCTTTCAGCAATAATACGCTGTGGTGTTGGAACCCAGTGGTTTAACTACAGACTGGTGTCGTGTCTTTATGTTTAAAGTGTAATAGCATTGCACTGCATTGCTGCATAAGGTTTAAAGTGTATTCATTGGGTGTGTACGCGCTGTGTGTAGTTTGCACCGTCAGCGCGGCGTTTGTACGCAAAGTCCGTACACGGTACAGGACTCTGTACGCTAACAGCGTAAAAGGTGCGTAGAGTGTGTATTAAGTTTAGTGGCCGCAGCGGCTCCATGGTAAAGTGTATTTAAAGTAGAGATGAGCGGATTCGGTTTTACTCGGTTTACTCGGTTCTCAAAACGACATCTTATTGGCTCACGGATGTCACGTGTTTTGGATAGCCAATAAGATTCGGTTTTGAGAACCGAGTAAAACCGAGTAAAACCGAATCCGCTCATCTCTAATTTAAAGTGTGTATAAGGTATAGCTTTTCATTCCTGTATATAAATCAGCATTCTCAATTGGGGGCTCCGTCCGGTTTTCCACATACAGCCTAACAGGTTGAAGGGTGGACAGAAAGTATCCTACGTATCCTTTTCCTGGTCGATGGATACACTGAAAACCCTACTTATTTGCTGATTAGATGGCGTCTGCTCTGTGAATTTTTTTTTGCCACCAAAAGCGTACACAGCACCCATACTCTTTGTATACCCTCACACTGTTGCCATAACACTCAGATTGCTAGATTCATTTAGACCTGTTTGAAACCGGAGATATTTGTTGCTATATAGTTAAAAATAAAATAAATATTTCAGGAAGTAAGCGTAAAGCACAAACACAGTCTGGCCTAGTTGTAAAGGTTTATACAGAAAGGAACTGTATTGTGTTTAGTGGGCAATAGTAGTTTTATTGCTCACATTTATAGAGTTGTATGATTTGTGCTATTGCGGACATACGGTTTTGTACACGTGTCTCGTACAAAGTATGGAACTGCACACGCGGCGTAAGAGACACGCACGGTCGCGTGTTTACGCAAATTGCGTAAGAGTACGGGCGTTAAGTACAAATTACACAATAGTTCGTTTAGTTTAAAGGTGGGACAGTAGCCACGCTACAATAGCACAAAACTACCCAGTTTCTAAAAAAATTTAGTATAAAAACAAAATTTAGTATAAATAATTTTATTTAAATTGCCTCTGGTGGTAAAGCTGCCAACCTGAATGAATCCAATTTTTCTGTACAGAAAAACAAAGTATATGTGAGTGAGCGAATGTAAAAGTGAACGTATTGAACTCCGGAAATTGAGTCCCGTGGTACACCAAGTAAGTAGAGGCTTGGTGGCGTGAGGCGGCTGACACGTTAATATAGATTGAAATACGCAAATCGTGAGGTGATTTGTAGAGGAACGTGATAGTGCATTGTATTGCGAAGTATTGAAGTAAAAAGTTTTTTTTGGTATTACGCTCCGGACTGAGGGTCCCAGTTTGTACAACGACCCGTGGTCGTACGGCAGATAGGTAACAAGTACTTATATGCTGTGCGATTGGACCGCGCATTTGTGGGTGCGATATATATAGCGCAACTTGATACCCCTTTACGAGCTTTTGTGTAAAACTGCGGTATCAGTAGTGCTGTATAGAGCATACGCAAGTGTGATTTGTGTATAAGGTTATAGGGAGTTTTCGCTGGTCTCTCTCAGGAAAATCTCCAACGACCGATACTTTACTGGAAAGGGTAAGGTATTCCTAAAAACTTCCAGTAAATATAGGTCAGATAGGGCCCTAGGTTGGGTACATTGCCTTCGCTATCGACAGTGTATGGTAGTACTGGCCAACGTGGGCGTGAGCGAGTGAAAGCGCTAGGTGTCTTTCACCGTTTATCTGCGGTGTGCATTGGGGAATTGCGTTTATTGGCAAAAAGTCAGCGATGGGATCCAATTGCACAAGCAGTAGGCGTTCAGTAGCCAGGGTTCAGGCTGAAGAAGTGAGACCGAAAAGGTCAGATTTGCGACCGAGAGGGTCAGCAAGGTTTATGGTTCACACACGGAGGCTTTTTGCAATGAATGGGTATGCATGACTAACAAAGATAGGGTACCATACCCTAGGGTGGGCAGCTTTGAACCAGAGGTACTGCAGAATGTAAGCAGTAAAATATGTCTTCTTAAATCCAGAAAACAAAGGATTAGACATAATGATTGTTTAATTTTATGGCAGCAAGAGGGGGATATGCAAAGGGAACAAATTCGCAAAACAGGTTCAAAACCTAGCGGGAATGAGAACACAAACACACCATTGTCGACACAGGTCGAAGGGGAAGAGATGGCTACAGTCAATGGTATATCGGTAAATGATAGTAGTATGCAAAAACAATGTATTAACCCTAATTTTTGCAAGATGCATCCTGTTTTGAAGTCTTTTAAAGGTTATAGGTCACAAGAAGATGAAGGATCCAGCCAAATTGCAGCTCTCCTCCAAGCAGTCACCTTGCAGGGAACTCAGGTGGGGCCTGTCCAACCAGGTAGAGCAGTAACAATATTCCCCAATGAAAGAATTGGTGAGGTCACAGCTTCCGGTAAGTGTGAGACAGTTCATTGCACAGAGACAACAACACCTCACAGTAAACAGATTAGGGACGGAATGGTAGAATTACACCCTGTTTTGGAAATAGTAACTCCCAATGGGGGAACCGATAGTCAGGGAGTAGTCCTCACCATGAATAATGCAATGTGTTGCCCGTGGCCCAGAGATGAGCTGCGGTCAATCATTTCAGAATTCCCCGACCCTCGGAAGCATTTAGCTGTCAGAAATTTATCAGAGATCTGGGTAATGCGTATGAACCGACAAACAAACATTGGTGGATATTTCTGAAAGCGTGCTTACCCCCTAATATTGACACCCAAAAATGTATCACTGATTGTAGATTAGAGTCGGATAGTCATATGACTGACAAACACAATCAGGAGAGCTTAGAGCAAATTAACATGCAACTAGAGTTATATTTCCCCACAACTGTTAAGTGGAGAAGAATTTTCTCCATAAAACAGAGGGAAAATGAAATGACATCTGAATATTTCCATCGGGCCCTGCAAATAATGGACAGATATATTGGGGTATCAGATACAGGGAACGATGCGAATTACAGGGAGGTGGCTGTCTCTGTGCTAATGGGCGGACTCAATAAGACAGTAAGGGACAGGGTACAAACATCTTTGCCTAATTGGAGAGGGGTCACAGTAGCTTGTCTTAGAGAGTGCGCAATTGAACACCACAAGAATATTGTTAGGCGTAGAAAACAACAGGAGGAGAGGCTGAGGATTGAAAGTATACAGGCTCTTACACCAAAGTCTCATCAGCCTAAACCCCAAAACCCTGATAGTAAGAAAAGACCTAGGATATGTTACACTTGTAGGAAGGAAGGGCATTTTGCCAGAGATTGTCGGTATAGTAGAGCACATAGCCAATATAGACCCCTAGACAGAGAAAACAAGCCATATTACTAAACACATAGACGGGATCAAGGGACATATAGTAAGGAATCACGAGCCATATAGAAAACACAGATTCGGTTAATGGGAAGAACAGAATAAATGCAACTTTACCCTTTTGACAGAACTTGCTGGGGTTAGGAGGAGGCCTCTAAACTTTTGCTTCTCTCTCTCTAGCAGAAGTGACCTCTAATTAACTTAACAGAAGTTTTGTTAGATATGGTATACATATAGAGTGCTCCCGCCCAGGAATCACAAAGTATGTTGGATACCCACGAAGACTAATGTTGCATTTCACTGTTTTAGATGCATGTCCATCACAGGTAGAGGAAATGATCTCAAAGATACCGGGTTCCCTATGAACTTAGAATGGACAGGACACTGGATTGATGGCTGGGATAGTCCCAGTAGAGATATAACACACATAGAATTTTTTTAGGGGAACAGACCGAGTAGAGAATCATTCCCCCGTAGTGCCCAATCCAGATGTCAAATTTTGTAAAATATTTTTTTGCCTCTACAAACTTATCTGTTACTAAATTCTATGAGATTTGTCTTCAAAGTTTCCTCTTCATCTCTTACGTTCACCGACAGGATTACAGTTCAAACGCCACATGCCTACTCGGTCTTTCAGAGCTCTGTCCAAATCCAGTATATCTCACCAGCATAAGGACATAAGGACACCAGTATTTATGCAGTGTGCCTGGTCATGCACAAAGGGTGAAGAATGAGAATACTGGTGAAGGGAGACTGTGCATAGACACCGATATGCATGATGGTGTGACAGCCTGATGGCGAACGCAAATCTGACAAATTTTCTTTTTATTATTTCCCCTCTCTTTTCGCTTTCCACAGACGGTTTACTTCACACAACTGATAAAACACAACAGTTAAACGCATTGAAATGCAAGATTTGTGTTCTTTACAGGAAAAGGCTGTCTGGAGGTCAAAGGGGTATGGCCAGGAGTCCTCAGGACTTTGGACAGGTGGACACGGTAAGCTAGTGGCCCCCAGAGCATATCTTCCAAGCCTAGCTGAGGCGGCACACGGTCTGACTCATCTGGGTAAAGAGGGTATGTGTAAGCTGGTGAGAGCCTACTGGTGTGCGCCAGGATTCTCTTCTCATGCAGGTAAGAGAGCAATTACATGTTTTACTTGCTTGAGGAAGAATATTGGATAGTCAATACCAACAGAGCCATCCCATATCCCTCCGACAGAAGGACCTTTTCAGGTAATACAAATCGATTTCATACAGTTACCACCCTGTAGGAATTTAAAATATGTGTTAGTTTGTATCAATGTATTTTCCAACTGGGTAGAAGCGTTCCCTGCTGCCACAAATACTGCTATGTTCACTGCAAAGAAAATTGTGCAGGAATCTGTGTGTAGATATGGTATCCCTAGAATAATTGAAAGTGATAGGGGTACACATTTTACAGGTGAAGTCTTTCAGGTCATGTGCAAGCTGATGGGAATTAATAGCAAGCTGCATACTCCGTACCGTCCACAGGCGAGTGCAAAGGTGGACAGAGTGAATAGCACTATTAAGAACAAGCTGAGCAAATTAATGGCTGAAACTGGATTGTCGTGGCCAGAAGCTTTGCCACTAGTGTTGTACAGCATCACAACCACTCCCAGGTCTCCCCTTAACCTATCACCCTTTTTGGTCGACAACCTCATGTAATGATAGACCCCCCGGATGATTTGAAATGTAATAATGAAGTGACTGTGAAATATTTGGTTGGGATGAGCCAGCAGCTGAGAAATCAACAAAGAAATTTAAAGCTGGTGATTCCTGACCTACCGAACAGTAATTGTCATGACATTGAACCTAGGGATTATGTGATGATTCGAAATTTCTTACGCTCAGGTTGCCTCATAGACAGGTGGGAAGGACCATATCAAGTCTTGTTAACGAGCACAACAGCATTGAAGGTCGCCGAAAGAGAGACTTGGATCCACTCGTCCCACTGCAAGAAGGTCGCTGACCCGGAGAGAACTCGTGACAAAGAGCAGAGTGTAGAGAATCTCGTATCACTGGAGTGTCTGTTCCGGGAAAGTTGAGAGGCAGGACTGTTGAAAGGCATCTGAGCACAGAGAGTTAAATAAATAAAATAACCGCGCTGTGACTGGAATTTGAGTGCTTTAGCAGCTTTGTATAAAAAATGATTAGTAAATTATTGTAAAACAAAGCGCTTGAATATAAGAACAATATGTGTGAGTGGTAACCTGTTAAAAGAAAAAATGAGTAGTGCAATACCTGAAAGGAAAAAAAGGGTTAGATTAATGTTTACAGCCCTTTTAGAATGTGCTGCGGATTCCAATTATATTCCTGAGGTTCCAAATGTGCCGTTTAAATGAAGCTGAATATAGGTGAAGTCGGTACCTAACTTTCCCTATACTACCAACCTTGATGAGGTGGTGCAGTCTCTTCACCAGCACGCTGCTGGACTTTCTCTTCATAAGCCGCCACACAGACCGGGACAGCGATCAGTCAATAAGCGCTGCACAGCGCACGAGTCGGGCGGCCGGAGAGAGCAGGAAGACGGAGCGGGGGAACCAGCCGTAGGAGCACAGAAGCAGACGGACTGCACCATCTCATCAAGGTTGGTAGTATAGGGAAAGTTAGGTACCGACTTCACCTATATTCAGCTTCATTTAAATGGCACATTTGGAACCTCAGGAATATAATTGGAATCCGCAGCACATTCTAAAAGGGCTGTAAACATTAATCTAACCCTTTTTTTCCTTTCAGGTATTGCACTACTCATTTTTTCTTTTAACAGGTTACCACTCACACATATTGTTCTTATATTCAAGCGCTTTGTTTTACAATAATTTACTGAGCACAGAGAGTAACAAGAGCTAGAACGGTTGTCGTACCACTTTCTTTTTTTCACCTGCCCCTGCATTTTTCCTCTCTTTTCTCCTTCTTATTTTCCTTCGTTCCTCTAACGAAATGGATCGATCACAAGAGACTGCGTTTCGGGTTCTGTTAGTAATTCTGGTTTTTGATAAGGACAGTTTGTTTTGGCGAGGGTCCCAGAGGGGTCGAGCAGGGATCTGGAATGGGTTCTGATGGCAAGTATGAATTTGTAGGATCTCAGGATCAGCGCATCACTTTAGTAAAGGCTGGCATCAGTAAGCGCTCTGGTAGTCAGGGAGCTCGGAGGCACTGTAAGGGGTTATTTTCCGATGAATATTGTATTTGTAAAAATTGTGAGAATATAGTTGAGGATGGGTGCATCCAGAGATGTCAGTCCAACCTTAAAATCGACATGGACCGTCATCCGTTGAGTGATTACCAATCACTAGTGGGTAAGGTCTTAAACCAGACAGAATGCTGGGTGTGCTCACAGGTACCTCCAGGTCAGAGCAAGTCAGGATTAGTACCGTACCCTTTAGCAATAGATGAGGTACTCGAATTACGGGGTGGGAGACCGGTGGACAAGAAATTCAATATCTCTAGGCCCCCTAGTTTGAAGCTCCACCAGTATCATGTAGACAGGTCCTTATTGTGTTTTAATATTTCCAATTACCAAAAACCGGGAAATTGGGAAGTGACGTGGAATAACCAGACAATGACCATTTCACACAGAGCTGATAGGATACCCATAGACTCTGAACTTGTACGCCAAATAGCCAACAGTGGGAGGTATTTTCGGTATAGGTATACACGTGGAAGCAAGACCATGTGGGTTGGAAAAGTATCGCCAGGGTATTGTGCTCATATCATCCAGCCCGATACTTGTACTGAGCAGATGGGAGAACTAGGGATTGGTTTCTTCACTTGGAAAGTTTGTAATATGGTGATGTTATATTTTGTCCCCTATGTTCTCCCAGATGATGCCTATTTCGTATGTGGGAGGAAGGCGTATAAGTGGCTTGCCCCGAGCTCAGAGGGGTTGTGTTATATTGGGAGAGTACTGCCAGAGGTCATGACCATAACCCATGATAAGATGAAAGACGTTCACCGCAGAGCTCAGGCTCCTTATACTCTTACTCACTATGAACACATCATCAAGAGACACCTCATAGATAGGACAGAGCACGCAGCCACTGATTTGATCCACGAATCCACCGGGATTCAATTCCTTCTCACATTAGACATCACCCGTACTGCCAGAGGAATTATAAATTATAGGTATATCCATGCGCTAGCGAACTTGATAGATAATATCACTGAGATGTATGACAACACCTTCAGGTATACGGGAAGGGAGTTACAAGCAGGAACTGATTCAGCACAGGATGGTCCTTAATTATATCACAGCCGTGACAGGTGGGTACTGTGTTACTCTGGCAAATCAATATGGTGTGAAGTGCTGTACGTATATTACGAACAGTACTGATGACCCCACGGAGATCATCGATCAGAAGATGGACGATATCTTGCAGTTGAAGTGGGAGTTCAGGAGGAAGCACAACCTTACCTTAGCGCCTGTGAGTAATGAACTGACCGGCTGGGTCTCATGGCTGAACCCACGAAATTGGTTCTCAGGTTTAGGAGAATGGGCTCAAAATGTTGTAGGGAAGTTTCTCCTTTGTATCCTGGGAGTCGTCATAATTATTGGTTCGATATTTAGGTGTGTTCGAATTCTGACGCGGCGCAAGCACGGCACAGAGTTGATGAGTCTAAGGAGCGAGGGCGCTGTTATAGCAGCAGATTTAATTTATGACCCATCCATAGAGACAGTGTTATGATAAGGATTGCAAATTAATTTCATGGCCTGTTTCTTTCACCCGTTTTTCTTTTGTTTCCCCCTCTGCCCAGATACATCCATCCGGAAAAGACATCAGCCCTACCCAAAATGTTTATGTGAATGTAATTTTAGATACGTGTCTTATCTTCATCTCTGCAATCTCCAGTTAACAGCACACATAGTCGACAGGTGATATCCACATATACTAGTACTCACATATGTTCTCCCTCCATGTATCATCAACTAAATGTGCACCCCATTTGTTGGAACAAGAAGCCGAAAAGAGCTCGGTAGTGTTTGTTGGCCCATTTACAGACCCTTAGTACGGGATGAGAAGGATTTAATGTATACTTCGCAGTACCTCGAAGCTTATTTAGAACATATACGGCACGATGATACATGCCCCTCAGACATGGATTCATACATACATGCTTTTTATTATCCCACTAGGTCATACATTTCCCACCTACAACTCTCCCCCGATCATCAAAGCTTCTGTAGATATTGTATAGATATTTTTCTGTTTAGTGATTAGATAGTGGCAGTTATTGGTGATTGCCAAAGGGTGGACTGTCAAAGTCGAAAAAATATTGCAGTACATACATTACGTACAAACTACACACAGATGGCCTCCGTGCGCGTACTTGCTCTGGCGTAGGTGCGCATATTCGCAATCTGCATATGGTCACTCCCGCGGTCCTGCACATTAGCGCGTGGTATGAGTATTTACGGTAGAGTTTGTGAACGCATGGAAAGCTATCAAAACACATTACATATTTAATCCAAATAGTGCACAATGTACACAAAGTCTCCCTGCACCCCATCAGAAAGTAACAACAGTTTAAATGGTAACAGAACAAAGGGATTCACCTTTACAGGATAGGAGGGGACAGAACAAGGTTATAAGACTGGAATGTAGACTGGAGGGGGGGAGGTTCAGGGGAAATTTGCGGAAAAATTATTTCACAGAAAGGGTAGTGGACAAGTGGAATAGCCTCCCATCAGAGGTGGTAGAGGCTAAAACAGTAGAGCAATTTAAAACATGCATGGGATAGACATAAGGATATCCTTACAAAGAAATAAGGATCAAATAAGGTTAGAGATAAAAATAATATTAAAAAAAAAAAAAGGGGCAGACTAGATGGGCCAAGTGGTTCTTATCTGCCGACAAATTCTATGTTTCTATGTTTCTATAAGGTGGTGTTTGGTATCCAGCTGAATGGTATTTTAAGGGTAACATTACGGTGTTGGTTTGAGAAAGATCGCATGTTCCTGCGAATAGTTATGTGCAGCAGCAGAATATAGATATAAACTGTATTTACTGTACATTATGTATGCAGCGGTAATCCAGAGGAGACAACCCACAAGAGCAGTTGGAACAGACATCGCCTACCTATTCAAACCGACCTATGACCTCTCCTGTACTGTAAATGACCATCCCTGTGTCCAATGGACAAAGAGATTACAGTATCCATTGTGTTATGTTTTGGATGAATTGTATAAAGAGCCTGCAGCAGGCCTGGTCAGACACAAGACTCACAAAGTTATCTATTAGATGACAGAGGACTGGACCGGGTAGCGCGGCGAATCCAATCACGTATGTACCATTGAATGTTGCCATTATTCTGTTGTATTGTATTGTTTATATTGTAACCCCCTTTCAGCAATAATACGCTGTTGTGTCGGAACCCAGTGGTTTAACTACAGACTGGTGTCGTGTCTTTCTTTCCCTGCTAAGGTTTAAAGTGTAATAGCATCGCACTGCATTGCTGCATAAGGTTTAAAGTGTATTCATTGGGTGTGTACGCGCTGTGTGTATTTTGTACCATCAGCGCGGCGTTTGTACGCAAGGTCCGTACACGATACAGGACTCTGTACGCTAACAGCGTAAAAGGTGCGTAGAGTGTGTATTAAGTTTAGTGGCCGCAGCGGCTCCATGGTAAAGTATATTTAAAGTGTGTATAAGGTATAGCTTTTCATTCCTGTATATAAATCAGCATTCTCACAGGGACAGGTAAAACCACCATTTTAGACAGTCTGGAGACAGATGCGTCCACAATGGGTGGGATAACCCATTTTTTCCTATCTTCCTCAGGGAAGGGAAAAGCAACCCGAACCCTTTTTGGGATATGGAATTTTTTCCCCGGGTTTTCCTAGGATTTTTCAAATATAGCATTTAATTCTCTAGACGCAGGAAAGGTTAGCGAGGCTTTCCTATTGTTAGTGAAGTAAGCCGCCTCAACCTGCTCAGATGTGGTGTCACTAATATTTAACACATCTCTAATGGCCTCAATCATGAGCTGCACCCCCTTAGTAAGGGATGCCGCCCCCCTCAGCGCCTCCCCATCACCGTCTGCAGTATCAGAATCGGTATCCGTGTCATCTTGCATGATTTGGGCAAGTGCACGTTTCCGTGGGAACATGCTAGGGGATTTTGCAGGAATAGGAACAGAGCCTGACCCAGCTGCTATAGACTTCTTCAACACCTGAGTTTCAGTCTCAGTATTAGCTTCAACAATGGGGATCTGAGACAAAGCATTACAATCCTGTGTACATGGAATGGATCCTTCCTGAGAGGAAACCTCTTCTGCAGCATATGACACAGAGTCCCTAGGCATGGCTATGTGATATAGTAAACAGTAAACACCTAGGGAAATTGTCAGTTTCTCCCCCAAGCATGCCACAGAGAGACACAGAGATTGCAGCCAACCCACACACAGCGCTTTTTAAAGGTAGAACTAAGAATACTACCAGCGCTGTCTGTGTACCTTAATAGGCTACACAGACTTTACATAGCCTCCCCCCCTTCTACAACCGTACAAGGCAGCTTGAGTTGATCTGGTGGGACAGCTCTTCCTGTCCACGCTTCTGCAAGCAGGAAAATGGCACTGGATGCTGCTGGGTCCGCTCTGAGAAGCTCCGCCCCCTTCAATGGCGCTATCTTCCCGCTCTTCTAAAGATTATACTGGCCTGAGGAATTGTGCTGGCAGCGACCCTGGGACCCTGACAAGCTTGGAGGTCAGTGTAGGGTGTAGGCACTGGCTCAGGGCGTCTCACAGCGCCGCACCATGTGCCGCTGAGCCCGGGAGCGCAGTTTGTACTGCGCTCCATACCCTGTTGCCGCCATCTTCACACCGGCTCCCCGCTTGCCAGGGAGGCCGGTGACTAACTCGCCACAGATCTTCTGGCTCTGTAAGGGGGTGGCGGCATGCTGCTGGAGTGAGCAATCCCCTGTGGCGGGGAACGTTCGATCCCCTCAGGAGCTCAGTGTCTAGTCAGCGGAGATAGTGGCTCAGATCCCACAGGGCGGACACTACTCCCCCTCCTCCCCCCTTAGTCCCTCGAAGCAGGGAGGCTGTTGCCAGCAGCCTCCCTGTAAAATAATAAACTCTAATAAAAACTTTTACTAGAGAAACTCTGTAGAGCTCCCCTAGCTGTGACCGGCTCCTCCGAGCACATTTTCTAAACCGAGTCTGGTAGGAGGGGCATAGAGGGAGGAGCCAGCCCACACTCTCAAACTAAGTGCCAGTGGCTCCTAGTGGACCCGTCTATGGGGGTCATTTCCGACCCGATTGCTCGCTGCAGTTTCTCGCAGCGCAGCGATCGGGTCGGAACTGGGCATGCGCTGGCGCCACAGTGCGGGTCAATGGACGGCGGCGTTAAGCCGCCGTTTAGGGGGGCGCTGTCTGGCCAACGCAGGCGTGGCCAGACCATTGGGGGGGCGGGGGGGGCGGCCGCATGAGATCTGAACCTCCTCCTCTCCACTCCAATCTTCTTCAGACTACTGGATTATCTTCAGTCAGTTTGTTTTCACCAATACCCTACAGAGGGGATGTGGTCAATTTACCAACGGTCAAAATACCGACAACCATTGACCGATGGTCAAAATCGCGACCAGGTCAAAATCCCGTCATTTAAAATAATGACAAGGTCAAAATACCGACATTTGTAATGTCGACAGGTCAAAAAGTCTTTTAATTGAAACTGACTTGTTCATACTTTACCATCCCAGTGGACCTGGAGGGGGAACATAACCAGGGGTTAAAGTGAGCTAGAACTGCATTCCGTCAGTTCCACTTGGAGACAGAATGCAGTTCCGCTTCCTCCAGCTCCCCTAACCGGATGTGTCTCCAGCGACGCTGGGAGATGACGGGCGCCCCGCTGAGATTGTGTTACCAGCGGGCGCCCGTCTCCCTCTCTACAGTGGAAGCCGGCGGCAGGAGCTCAGTACTGAGCTCCGGCTTCCGGTGCTGTCACTGTGCACTATGGGAGAGACGTCATGACATCTCTCCCATAGTGCCGAGGAGCGGACGAGAAGAGAGGACTGCAGCAGTCTGGAAGTGGGAGCGGGGCTCGGTGAGTTTTGTGAGTTTTTTTGTTTTCTTCCTTAGTGTAGCGGCACATCTACTGGGGTCAAACTACTGGGGGGGGGCATCTACTGGGGAGCATCTACTGGGGGCCAACTACAAGGGGGATAAACTACAAAGGGGATAACCACAGAAAGGGGATAACTACAGGGGCATTACTACTGGGGGTGTAACTACAGGGGCATTACTATAGGGGCTAAACTACAAGGGGGCAAACTACAGAGGGGCATTACTACTGACGGCTAAACTACAAAGGGGCAAACAACTGGGGCTAAACTACTGGGGGCAATACCACTGGTAGGCTAAACTACATGAGGGATAAACTACTGGGGGCATTACCACTGGGAAGTTAAATTAAAGGAGGGGGGGGTAAACTACTGGGGTCATAACTGCAAGGGCATTACCACTGGGGGCATAACTACAGGGCCTAACTGCTGGGGGCTAAACTACAAGGGGGCATAACTACAGGGGCTAAACTACTGGAGGCATTACTACAGGGGCTAAACTACAAGGGGGCATAACTACAGGGGCTAAACTACTGGAGGCATTACTACAGGGGCTAAACTACAAGGGGGCAAACTACAGGGTGGCATTACTACTGGCGGCTAAACTACAAAGGGGCTAAACTACTGGGGGCATTACCACTGGGAGACTGAACTACATGGGGCAAACTACATGAGGGCTAAACTACTGGGGCATTACCACTGGGAACCTAAACTAAAGGGGGGTGTGTGTGTGTGTAAACTACTGGGGTCATAACTGCAGGGGCATTACCACTGGGGGCATAACTACTGGGGCTAAAATACAGGGGGCTAAATGACTGAGGGCATTACTACAGGCAACATTACTACTGGGGACAATACTACACAGGTGCATTACCATTAAGGGCATTTCTACTGGGGGCCCTTGTATAAGGGACGCTACTGCGGTGGGCATTGTGTGTATTACGAGGTGCTACTACTGTAGGCATTATTACTATTGCGTAACCACACCTCTTTCTTTTTGAGACCACGCCCCTTTTTTGTGGCGCGCGCAATACCTTTATTTCATGGGCGTCGTGGGGAGGGGGGTTGAGTTCCACCACCTCTCTAGGACCACTTTAAGCACTGAACATAACAGTGCCCGAAGCATGGCGAGCGCAGCGGTACACTTATATGGTGTCCATGTCGACATACACACGGAAAAACCCCCAATGAAAAACACATTTTTGACCTGTCGACATTTTAAATGTCGGTATTTTGACCTTGTCGATATTTTAAATGTCGGGATTTTGATTGGAGGTATTTCAGAATGATCCCCTACAGAGACAGCACTAACTGAGCTGGTCAATGATCACTGCCAAATTTAAAGGCCACTGCATTCCTATAATTTTTCTGGACCTCTGGCAAGAATCCTTCTGGTCCATATCAACATCAAGTGATTTGTATACACACTGAAGTGATAACACTAGGTGACAAATTCAATTAGTTGGGCATGAAATGTTTAATGTGGGTTATATAACCCGCACTGACTTTACACGTCATGAAGTTGACCTTTTTGTTCCGTGCTAGTGTGTTACAAGCAAGGGTGCAGCTTGGAGGGGACGTGCAGGGCACATGCTTAAGTTGATAGAGGAAAAGGGCATCAGTGAGGGAGTCAAAATTCAGGTAGTATCCAGTAACAGCCCAGCTGCATAGTCAGTACATACATTTTATCCCCTCCAAAAAGCCATTCATTGCAGTGGGATGTGGTCATGTGACTGGTGATCGGGAGGCCGCCAGTCACCCATTGCAGCAATAGGCTGCACCACTCCGGTTTCTTTCCGATGGCCTCTCCTTACCCTCACAGCGCCAGCCGACCCTGCACTGTCTGCTCCCTGAACACGGCTTGCCTGGAACAAGTGGATAATCAGATGACAAAACAAACAGATGAGGTAAGAACATAGGGAGGATTGGTATAACTTATGGAAAGTAGTATAAAGTATACAGGGATAAGGGGTTAATTAAGATGTTTTTGTTTCTTATAAGACTAAGGGAGGTGCTTAGTAGGTTAATGTATATTAATGGGATTATTTGATGATATTGGGATTAATTAATAGGAGATTATGAAGGTAATTATTGTAAAGTAGTTAAACATAGTGATTATAATAGGATTGTTTTCGATGATGTTAAAATACAGTAGTTAATAGTTTTAAAGAGGGGTTAATTAACTACTGATGAGATAATGGTAAAGGTGATCAAAAATACTCTGTATTGTATGGTGGCCATTGACTTTCTGTACTGTATGTTGGTCAATGAGGATCGGTGTATTAAATGGTGGTCACCGTGATGCTTTCTATATTACATGCGGTTACTAATGTTCTCTGTATTACAGGACTGCCACTGTGATATTCCCTGTATTACATGGCAGTCACTGTGATGTTTTCTATATTACATGCGGTTACTAATGTTCTCTGTATTACAGGACTGCCACTGTGATATTCCCTGTATTACATGGCAGTCACTGTGATGTTTTCTATATTACATGCGGTTACTAATGTTCTCTGTATTATAGGACTGCCACTGTGATATTCCCTGTATTACATGGCGGTCACTGTGATGTTTTCTATATTACATGCGGTTACTAATGTTCTCTGTATTACAGGACTGCCACTGTGATATTCCCTGTATTACATGGCGGTCACTGTGATGTTTTCTATATTACATGCGGTTACTAATGTTCTCTGTATTACAGGACTGCCACTGTGATATTCCCTGTATTACATGGCGGTCACTGTGATGTTCTATGTAATATATGATGGTCACTGAGAAGCATTGTGTATAGTAAGGGGTCACTGCGAAGCTCTGTGGCGGGTGAGGTAGGGTAGTACAGGCAGAGATACTTCCCTTTGAGACAGTGGAGCCTGCATGCCCTTCATTTGGAGGAACAAGTACCGAGCTGAGATTGTTCCACAGGTTACAGTAAGCCTAGCTGCATTCCCGGTGAAGAGACCTATTTTCCATGAACTGTATATTCCATTGTAACTACACTCATTCGTGTAATAAAGTATTAAATGAACATCAGACATGGTAAGCATTAAAACAGCTATTTGCTCGCACCTCAGGAGGGCATGAGTTCGATATGACCAACGCAGTCTGGTATTTACCCAGTCCAGATTGAGCATGCATGCACTGCCGACAACGATGACCGTTGTCGACCCGCAGGGCAACGCATCGATTGTCGCTGGCGGCATACACACTTGCCGATAAAATGAGCGGCGTTGTTCATTTTATCGGCAAGTGTGTATTGGCCTTTACACCTGTCATATGCATTCAATCTACACTGTGTTTGCATTTGCTTATCCTATTTCCTTCTGTTTTCAGTTTTCTAAATAATAATAATAATAAATAAATAAAATAAAAAGGTAAATCTTTCATTTTTTTCAATCAGATACCCAGCCAAATACCTTGTTAGCCCTACAAGTACAGCAGTGTGTAGGAGCCACTTTTAATTACTTTGTCATTACAATTATTTGGGTGGAGCAAGAAATGTGTTACGTTAAAAATAAAGCCAGTGTTTGATCATTTACAAAGAAATAATACCCACACACATAGAAGAGCACTGGCGATCCTTACCACTGACACCATGAAGGTATAATTAAGATGCTACTTCACTGGTTCTCAGTCTGTATTTCACCAAGCACGCTCTGCCTTTTTATAATTCACGAGTTCGCAATTGCCCCAGACTTGTATTAACTTGCACGCATCTGTACTCCATGTAAACACTTCACAGTGCCTCATTCACACTCAGTGAAAACAATTCAATCACTATGGTGTCAACACCACCATTATTCTAATACCACTTCTGACCGATGGTTTACGTACATCTCCGATATTCACTGTATTGTGCATAAGCAGGAGCCTTCCTGCGTGTTTGGACTTTGTGCCCCCTATCTGATTGATAGGGTGAGCCAATATATGAGGCAGAATTGGAGGTGAAAACAGGCATTTCTGCTCCATTTTCTGGGAGTGAAGAGAGCAGTGAGTGCATTTCCGACGCATACTTACTATCTCTTGCTACGGGGACTCCCAATGGGTAGCCGAGACACCCATTCTGAGTAGCTAGTAGTTAGGCTCACTCAGATGGCCGATGCGGTGTCCTCGGATGTAGCGCTCAGATCTGCGATGCAGTCAGTGGCCATTTTTTGTTCTCGGATGCCTCCTGCAGCATTAGCATATTTCCACATTGCTGCTGCATCCAAAGACTCAGCAGCGGTGCAAGCAGCATCCAGCCCTAGCCATGTAACATTCCCAGCACTCCAATTGTGAGGCCTTACTTTCATCTTCATGTCCCTCCTCATCCCCCCCACCACCAGCAACAGACAGAACTGATTCTGTTAGTCTTAAGGCAAAGTAATTACAGGTGGGATTCATTCTATAGACATCACAGGTCCTTTGACAAATGGACATTCGTAGCAAAACTAGCAGATAATGATTGTTACATTGCAACCAGCATATTGACTGTTCATCTAGTGTTATCTTAAACTAATCTCCTTCTATAGTGTCCTCGGGATAACCTGATACAAAGCTCCATTAAAGACTAGAGACCCTGCATTGCAGGGAAATTAATTGCTGTGCAACCTGGTGGCATCAAATCTGCCACCGCTGCCAGCTGTATTACTGCTGTGTTGTAGTGAGTTATGGCCTCATTCTCCTGCACTATCTTAGAGCATGTAGATAGCTGCCACACTACAGAGTACACCAGTACAGACCCAGAATATATTGCAGACCAACCTTTGGCTATCCAGCAGCTGCAGAACTACAAGTCTCAGCAGTATTTCCATACCAGCTGAAGAGCCTGTCTGCTCATTATATATAACCATTCTATTGCAGAACTGTACAATAGTCTAATAGACTGTGTGCTTATAGCGTACCCAATTCCAATCAGATGTTCCTAATTAAATTGGGCATCATTAATAGCCTAGGACACCAGCTGCGCTAATTACTAATAACCGGGTGGCAGCAGAGGATGACACCGGTTGGGGCTGTTAAAAAAACAAACAAAAAAACACACAAACATAAAAATCCATTGAATTGTTTAGACTAAGAATGAAACAAAACAAAATGCAGCATGAAAAAACCTTGATGCGCCACACTGCATTTGTGCATCAGGATAATGGCTGGGTGGTGCTAATGGCTGAGAAAGACTGGACACCCCGTAATTGTCAAGTTCCAAACAAACACTCTGAATCACCAGTTGTAGCACACAGGACAACTAACATTGTAAAGGGGTGTTGCACCATCAGAGTATAAAGAGTACATTCCCACAAACACCCCCTTACATTCACTCAGCAAACAAATCCTCATTGCGACCACAAGACCATTGCGCCACATGTGCGGTGCGGCTTGTACACATTGGCAAGATAAATAAATGCAAATAAATAGAAATCACTCCACTGCATACAAATCTGCATTACATCCATCTGTGAATCAGGCCCTTCGTGTTTGTATATAGCCACCTCCTTTGCGTTTCAGCATGTCTGTATGAGCGGTCATAGCTGTTTAACATTTACACCACAGGATCTGACAAAACGGTGTCATAAGCCTGGAAAACGGAAGTAGAACAGCTGCATCCTTATATAAAGAAACAATTGAAAAGCACATGGGGAGACACGGCAGCATAGGAATAACAGAATATACTATAGGAACTACAGGATGGTACACACAAGCCAATAAGCTACGCTCTCAAAATTATTCAGTGACAGATATGAAAATCTCTACCTATGTAATGGAAAATATACGTTATGGTAGGAACTTAATGTTGATAACGGTATTCCTCCTAAGTGCACAGGATAACACTGGGATATGATGAAGCGACAGCGGATTTGCAACAATCTGTCAAAGCTTTTCAGCCTCCCAGCATGCAACGGCCCATCCATATATCCCCACCTCCTGGCTCAGGCAAATCCGTTATATTCCCAAAGCTTAAGGCAGGAGCATCATAGATAGTCCTAATCAGGCGAGAAGAACACACATGCACACCCTTCCGAACAAGAAGGAAGAGGTTAGTGAGTAAAAAAAACCCTCAACTCAGGTGCGTCAGGGTGGGATCCCTATGGCCTTAGAACTTACCATTGATAACGGTATTTCTCCTTACCGTAACGTATATTTCTCTGGCAGGATCCACAGGATAACATTGGGATTTCCCAAAGCAATTTAGTGGTGGGGATGCTCCCGATTGGACAGGAGAAACCTTAGCCCGAATTCAGCGTCGTGAGAGGCAAAGGTATCCATGGCATGTCTAATGAATGTGTTAATGGAAGACCACGTGGCTGCCTTATATCTGTTCTGCTGAAGCACCACATTATGCTGCCCCTGATGGACCTACCGTACAAGTAGAGTGAGCAGAGACATTAGCAGGAAGAGGGAGATCAGCTTGAGAATATGCTTCTGAAATAGTCATCCAAAGCCACCTTGCCAGTGTCTGCTTATCAGCAGGCCATCCTCTCTTACGAAATCCGTAGAGAATGAAGAGAGAATCGGTCTTTCTGATGGCACTGGTACGATCCATGTAGTTCCTTAAGGCACAGACCACGTCTAGCGATGCATCTCCTGCAGAAAGGCCCGGTTCCTGGAAAGCCGGGACTACAATTTCTTCATTAAGGTAAAATTTACACATCACCTTGGGAACATAACCAGATTTAGTTCTAAGAACTGCTCTATCTGGATTAAAAAAATCAGAAATAGAGGACGACATGACAATGCCCCTAAATCTGACACTCTTCTAGCTGACGCCATTGCCAGTAGAAAGATAACTTTAGCTGTCAGACATTTAAGATCCACTTTATTAAATGGTTCAAATGGGACAACCTGAAGGGCCTTTAGGACTAAATTTAAGTCCCAAGACACTGTAGAAGGAACAAAAGGTGGTTGAATGTGCAGCATTCCCTGAAAAAAAAAAAAAAAAAAAGTATGCACTTCCTGTAAGTTGGCCATTTTTTGGGGGGAACCGTACAGTCAATGCTGACACTTACACTCTCAAGGAAGCCACTTTCAAACCTTTATCCATTCCTGAAGGAATGCTAAGACCCTAGAAACTCTGCAAGACTTAGGGTGCATTTTCCGTTCACTGCCCCAATAAATATAGATTTACGAAATTCGGTGATAAATGCGAGCTGAGGAAGGTTTCCATGCTGAGCATTGTTTGAAATAGAGGTTTCAGGAGCCAAGTCGTCAAAGACAGTCGATCCAGATGTCTGTTATCACAAAGTCCCTGCGTCAGTAGATCAGGACGTTGAGGGAGCAGGACTGGAGCATCCATCGACATTCTCTGCAGATGATCTGTGTACCAATGTCTTCTGGGCCAAGCCGGAGCCATTAGTATCACGATACCCTTTCCTTGCTTAATCTCTCACCACCCTGGGAAATAGGGTGATTGGAGGAAACACATGGGACTTTCATTTGGCCTATCTTACCGACAGGGCATCCACAAAGATCGCTCTGGGATCCTTTGTTCTTGACCCATATGCGAGAACTTTGTTGTTCTGATGGGACGTCATGAGCTCTCTCTCTGGCAACCCCCACTTGACTACTAGAGTCTGAAAGACCTCCGGGTGTAGAGCCCATTCGCTTGCCTGAATGGCGTGTCGACTGTGAAAATCCGCTTCCCAGTTTAGGACTCCTGGAACGAATACTGCGGACAAGGCTGGATGATGAAGTTCTGCCCACTTTAGTGTGCGAGACTTACCTCCTTCTTCGCTTTTCGGCTGCGAGTTCCTCCCTGATGGTTGAGGTACGCTACTGCCGTCACATTGTGCGAGTGGATATGAACTGGTTTTCCCCCGAAGAATGTCCTTTGCCTTAATCAGTGCCATGTATATGGCCTGAAGTTCCAATATATTTATTGGCAGGCAACCTTCTTCTTTGGTCCATTGCCCCAAGAAACACAACCCCCTTCCTGACACTGCACCCCATCCCTGGAGACTGGCATCCGTTGTCAGAATTTCCCAATCGGATATCCAAAAGGGTCTCCCCTTGTCCAGATAGGATGTCTGTAGGCACCAGGATAATGACCTTTTTACTTCTATCGTAAGGACCACATTCTGCATTTTTATCAACTGATGCAACCCATTCCATTTGGCAAGGATCAGATGCTGCAGCGGCCTTGAGTGGAACGGTGCATACTCCACCATGTCAAATGCTGACAACATCAATTCTATCACACGCATTGCCGCGTGAATGGATACCTTTTGACTGTGTAGCAAATCCTGGTTCCTTTACTGAACCTTGGATATCTTGTTCAGAAGTAAAATTACGCTCTGTAGGATTGAATCCAGTACAGCCCCCAAGTGAGTCATCCGCTGTGATGGAACCAAAGACGATTTTGCCCAGTTTATGAGCCACCCGTGCCTTTGCAAACTTGTTATGATCGGTTGCAGATGACATAGGAGCAAATCCTGCGACTGTGCCAGGATTAAAAGATCGTCAAGGTATGGAAAAATTCTTATCCCCTGCTGGTGGAGATAAGTTGCCATTACCACCATAATTATGGTAAATACTCTGGGGGCTGTGGCTAACCCAAAAGGTAGGGCCTGGAACTGAAAATGCTGTTGGAGGATAGCGAACCTGAGACAGCACTGATGGGACAGTGCTATAGGAACATGTAGGTAAGCATCCTGGATATCCAGGGATACCATATAATCCCCTGGCTCCATGGCCAAAATGATGGAACGTAAAGTCTCCATATGAAACAGAGGTACCCAAATGTATTTGTTCAGCACTTTGAGATTGAGAATGGGCCGGAATGACCCATTTGGCTTCTGAACTAGAAATCGGTTGGCGTAAAAACCCTGTCCTCGTTGTGCAGGAGGAACTGGAATGACTGCTCCTGACTGAAGCAATTTCAGCACTGCCTCTTGCAAAGCCCTGGCCTTCGTCTCTACCAGTGACGGGCTGGTACAAAAGAAACCTTCGAGGAGGGTGCTTCTTGAAGGCAAAAGCATAACCTAGAAATACCGCTTCCTGCACCCAGGCATCTGTGGTAGACTGCTGCCAGATCTGTGCAAACTGAAGAAGTCTGCCCCCCACCCTGAGATTCCCCAGGTGGAGGCCCGCACCATCAGGCTGATGGCTTATTTTCTGTTTTACCAACCGGTCCTCTGGTAGCCCAATGCTTTTTAGTCTTATCAGACTTGTTGTATTGGGGCTGCCTGCCATCACTTTTTCCTTTAGCTTTTCCTCGAGACTGAAAGGGCCAAAAAGCTGGAACTTTAGGTTTGAAATTTTATGTGGAAGGAAACTTTACTTTCTTGGAGCCTGCTTCTGACTCCAAAATATGTAAATTCTTTACCAAAAAGAATATCTCCAGAAAAAGGCAAAGATTCCAAAACCTTCTTAGATTCTGAATCAGCTTTCCAGGTACGTAACCAAACTGCTCTGCGAGCAGCTATTGTTGAAGCTGATGCCCTGGAGGCAATAGTACCCATTTCCAATGCTGCACTACCTCCAAGAACATTGCAGCTGTTTTACATGTGCTATATGGAATTTTTGCTCTCTAGATGCCTTTGAAAAATCCCCCTCCAATGCATCAGCCCAGGCAGCCACTGCCTTTGCCATCCAAGCTGAAGCCATGGCTGGCCTTACAACTGCCCCAGAGAGGGAAAAAATTGTTTTTAAAAAACCATCCACTCTCCTATCCGTGACATCATTTAATGATGTTGAAGGCAAAAGTAATGTAGATTTTCGCACTAATCAAATCACATGCGTATCTACCTAGGGAGCCACCTCCCTTTTTAAACAATCCCCAGCTGAAAGAAGATTATTGGAATTCCATTTCCTAGGAATTCTAAACTTCTTATTGGGCGTAGCCCAAGCCTCTTCCATGATTTCCGTCAGCTGATCTGACCCTAGAAACTCAGTCTTAACTGTTTTGGGACATTTAAAACACAGGTGCCTTGGTTTTCAAGAGACCCTGGTGAAAGCTAGAACAACTTGCACATAAACCATCCTGAACCAGATCCCGAGAGGCTAATCCAGCTTTGCAAGACAAACAGCATATGAGTGTTGTTGTTGCTGTGAGTGCATCTCCCTCACCTTTGACGCTCTTAGACACGATAAAAAAAAAATCAACACTTCCACAGTGTATTACACAATTTGTGACTGTAATCACTTTAAGCTTTTTAAAGTGACATACAATCCGACCCTACCCAGCTATGCACCAGCATTGAGGATCGGAATAGAAAAACTGACAGAATATATAGTAAAGTCAGCAATCACACTAGCAGTCAGTCACATGTTATAATAAGCAATATCAGCTTATGTATGAGAGCATATTACTGAATCATGTTTAAACAGATCTACCATAGTAGTAGTATACAGACTCATATGCAATAGGCACTTATCTATACTATTCATACTCAAAAGGTAGATAGAGACTTCGTGCTGGATATTACCCGTACTCAGAGAGGGATACATGGAGACTCACCACGCTTCCAGGACCGATCAATACGTTTGCGAACGCTAAGTGGATCCAGATGCTACTAGTGTACACTGCCGCTCCATGAACCTATAGTGAACACAGATGCTCCAGTCACACAGCTGCCTATGCTGCAACTGGGTCCCCTTCGTATACAGCGTCTCAGACAGAAGCAGGAAAACAGTTCATGGCGGGAGACTCAAAGGAAACTGGTCATGAACAGAGGGTAGGGGCCAGGAGAGCATCTGACTCCCCACTGCTGACATCAACCCTAGGGATCGTGGCTTCATACTATTCCTGGAGCCTATGATCCGTAAGGCCTAGCGCTGGTGCACCCAAGGTAGTCTCCTCCCAAAACAGTGCGGCTGTGACCGTATTCCCCTTCTAAGCGGAACCAATGCCTTACTGTACCTTCTCCCCATGCTAGTTTATCAGACACAGGCGCTCATCGAAACAGCACTATACTCGTGGGTAAGCGTTGCCGCGACCCGGCGGGGAGTTGTTGGATAGACTCTAAGGTACATATAAGACGCTTTTTAGAAAGATCACGCAATAAAAAGAATAGTAAGACTATAAAAATAAGATTTTACTTACCGATAAATCTATTTCTCGTAGTCCGTAGTGGATGCTGGGACTCCGTAAGGACCATGGGGAATAGCGGCTCCGCAGGAGACAGGGCACAAAATAAAAGCTTGAGATATCAGGTGGTGTGCACTGGCTCCTCCCCCTATGACCCTCCTCCAAGCCAGTTAGGATACTGTGCCCGGACGAGCGTACATAATAAGGAAGGATATTGAATCCCAGGTAAGACTCATACCAGCCACACCAATCACACCGTACAACTCGTGATCTGAACCCAGTTAACAGTATGATAAATTTAAAGGAGCCTCTGAAAAGATGGCTCAACAATAATAACCCGAATTTTTTGTAACAATAACTATATACAAGTATTGCAGACAATCCGCACTAGGGATGGGCGCCCAGCATCCACTACGGACTACGAGAAATAGATTTATCGGTAAGTAAAATCTTATTTTCTCTAACGTCCTAAGTGGATGCTGGGACTCCGTAAGGACCATGGGGATTATACCAAAGCTCCCAAACGGGCGGGAGAGTGCGGATGACTCTGCAGCACCGAATGAGAGAACTCCAGGTCCTCCTCAGCCAGGGTATCAAATTTGTAGAATTTAGCAAACGTGTTTGCCCCTGACCAAGTAGCTGCTCGGCAAAGTTGTAAAGCCGAGACCCCTCGGGCAGCCGCCCAAGATGAGCCCACTTTCCTTGTGGAATGGGCTTTTACTGATTTTGGCTGTGGCAATCCTGCCACGGAATGTGCAAGCTGAATTGTACTACAAATCCAACGAGCAATCGTCTGCTTTGAAGCAGGAGCACCCAGCTTGTTGGGTGCATACAGGATAAACAGCGAGTCAGTTTTCCTGACTCCAGCCGTCCTGGAAACATATATTTTCAAGGCCCTGACAACGTCCAGCAACTTAGAGTCCTCTAAGTCCCTAGTAGCCGCAGGTACCACAATAGGTTGGTTCATGTGAAATGCAGAAACCACCTTAGGTAGAAATTGAGGACGAGTCCTCAATTCCGCCCTGTCAGAATGAAAATTTAGGTAAGGGCTTTTACATGATAAAGCCGCCAATTCTGACACACGCCTAGCTGAAGCCAAGGCCAACAGCATCGACACCTTCCACGTGAGATATTTTAAATCTACCGTAGACAATGGTTCAAACCAGTGTGATTTTAGAAATCTCAACACAACATTGAGATCCCAAGGTGCCACTGGAGGCACAAAAGGAGGCTGTATGTGCAGCACCCCTTTCACAAATGTCTGAACTTCAGGTACTGAAGCCAGTTCTTTCTGGAAGAATATCGACAGGGCCGAAATTTGAACCTTAATGGACCCTAATTTTAGGCCCATAGACAGTCCTGTTTGCAGGAAATGCAAGAAACGACCCAGTTGAAATTCCTGTGTAGGGGCCTTCTTGGCCTCACACCACGCAACATATTTACGCCAAATGCGGTGATAATGTTTTGCGGTTACTTCCTTTCTGGCTTTTACCAGAGTAGGGATGACTTCTTCTGGAATGCCCTTGTCCTTCAGGATCCGGCGTTCAACCGCCATGCCGTCAAACGCAGCCGCGGTAAGTCTTGGAACAGACAAGGCCCCTGCAGTAGCAGGTCCTGTCTTAGAGGTAGAGGCCACGGTTCGTCCGTGAGCATCTCTTGAAGTTCCGGGTACCAAGACCTTCTTGGCCAATCCGGAACCACGAGTATAGTTCTTACTCCTCTCCTTCTTATGATTCTCAATACTTTCGGTATGAGGGGCAGAGGAGGGAATACATACACTGACTGGTACACCCACGGCGTTACCAGAGCGTCCACTGCTATTGCCTGAGGGTCCCTTGACCTGGCGCAATATCTGTCCAGTTTTTTGTTTAGACGTGACGCCATCATGTCCACCTTTGGTCTTTCCCAACGGTTTACAATTTGGTGGAAGACTTCTGGGTGAAGTCCCCACTCTCCCGGGTGAAGGTCGTGTCTGCTGAGGAAGTCTGCTTCCCAGTTGTCCACTCCCGGAATGAACACTGCTGACAGTGCTATCACATGATTTTCCGCCCAGCGAAGAATCCTTGCAGTTTCTGCCATTGCCCTCCTGCTTCTCGTGCCGCCCTGTCTGTTTATGTGGGCGACTGACGTGATGTTGTCCGACTGGATCAACACCGCCTGACCCTGAAGCAGAGGTTTTGCTTGAATTAAGGCATTGTAAATGGCCCTTAGTTCTAGAATGTTTATATGAAGAGATGTTTCCATGCTTGACCACAAGCCCTGGAAATTCCTTCCCTGTGTGACTGCTCCCCAGCCTCTCAGGCTGGCATCCGTGGTTACCAGGATCCAATCCTGAATGCCAAATCTGCGGCCCTCTAGTAGATGAGCCCTCTGAAGCCACCACAGGAGAGACACCCTTGTCCTTGGCGACAGGGTTATCCGTTGATGCATCTGAAGATGCGATCCGGACCATTTTCCCAGTAGATCCCACTGAAAAGTTCTTGCATGGAATCTTCCGAATGGAATCGCTTCGTAAGAAGCCACCATTTTTCCCAGGACCCTTGTGCACTGATGCACTGAGACCTGTCCTGGTTTTAGGAGGTTCCTGACTAGCTCGGATAACTCCCTGGCCTTCTCCTCCGGGAGAAACACCTTCTTCTGGACTGTGTCCAGAATCATTCCTAAGAACAGTAGACGTGTCGTTGGAATCAGCTGCGATTTTGGAATATTTAGAATCCATCCGTGCTGACTTAGCACTACCTGAGATAGTGCCACTCCGACTTCTAACTGTTCCTTGGTTCTTGCCCTTATCAGGAGATCGTCCAAGTAAGGGATAATTAAGATGCCTTTTCTTCGTAGAAGAATCATCATTTCGGCCATTACCTTGGTAAAGACCCGAGGCGCCGTGGACAATCCAAACGGCAGCGTCTGAAACTGATAATGACAGTTTTGTACTACAAACCTGAGGTACCCTTGGTGAGAAGGATATATTGGGACGTGGAGATAAGCATCCTTGATGTCCAGCGACACCATATAGTCCCCCTCTTCCAGGTTCGCTATCACCGCTCTGAGTGACTCCATCTTGAATTTGAACCTTTTTATGTAAGTGTTCAAAGATTTTAGATTTAATATTGGTCTCACCGAGCCGTCCGGCTTCGGTACCACAAATAGTGTGGAATAATACCCCTTCCCCTGTTGTAAGAGGGGTACCTTGATTATCACCTGCTGGGAGTACAGCTTGTGAATGGCTTCCAGAACTGCCTCCCTGTCGGAGGGAGACTTTGGTAAAGCAGACTTCAGGAACCGATGAGGAGGAAACGCCTCGAATTCCAGTTTGTACCCCTGTGATACTACCTGTAGAATCCAGGGATCCACTTGCGAGTGAGCCCACTGCGCGTTGAAATTCTTGAGACGGGACCCCACCGTGTCTGAGTCTGCTTGTAAAGCCCCAGCGTCATGCTGAAGACTTGGCAGAAGCAGGGGAGGGCTTCTGCTCCTGGGAAGCGGCTGCATGGTGCTGCCTTTTTCCTCTTCCTCTGCCCTTGGGCAGAAAAGAGTGACCTTTTGCTCGCTTGTACTTATGGGAACGAAAGGACTGAGTTTGAAAAGACTGTGTCTTTTTCTGTTGATGTGAAGTAACCTGGGGTAAAAAGGTGGATTTTCCAGCCGTTGCCGTGGCCACCAGGTCTGTTAGACCAGCCCCAAATAACTCCTCCCCCTTATACGGCAATACTTCCATGTGCCGTTTGGAATCTGCGTCCCCTGACCACTGTCTGGTCCATAATGCTCTTCTGGCAGAGATGGACATTGCGCTTACTCTTGATGCCAGGGTACAAATATCCCTCTGCGCATCACGCATATATAGCAATGCATCCTTTAAATGTTCTATAGTTAACAGAATATTGTCCCTATCCAGGGTATCAATATTCTCAGTCAGGGAATCCGCCCATGCGACTCCAGCACTGCACATCCAGGCTGATGCGATTGTTGGTCGCAGTATAACACCAGTATGTGTGTATATACTTTTCAGGATATTTTCCAGCCTCCTATCAGCTGGTTCTTTGAGGGTGGCCGTATCAGGGGACGGTAACGCTACTTGTTTAGATAAACGTGTGAGCGCCTTATCTACCCTAGGGGGTGTTTCCCACCGTGCCCTAACCTCTGGCGGGAAAGGGTATAGTGCTAATAACTTATTAGAAATTAGCTGTTTTTTATCGGGGGAAACCCACGCTTTATCACACACCTCATTTATTTCCTCAGACTCAGGAAAAACTATTGGCAGTTTTTTCACACCCCACATAATACCCGCCTTTGAGGTATTTGTAGTGTCAGAAAGGTTCAATGCCTCTTTCATTGCCGTGATCATGTAACGTGTGGCCCTACTGGACATTACGTTTGTCTCGTCACCGTCGACACTAGATTCAGTATCTGTATCTGGATCCGTGTCGACCCACTGAGGTAGCGGCCGTTTTAGGGCCCCTGAGGGTGTCTGAGACGCCTGAACAGGCACTAATTGATTTGCCGGCTTTCTCATGTCGTCAACAGTTTTTTGTAAATTGCTGACATTATCACTTAATTGCTTAAACACAATCATCCAGTCAGGTGTCGACTCCCTAGGGGGTGACATCACTAACACAGGCAACTGCTCCGCCTCCACCTCATTTTCCTCCTCATACATGTCGACACACGCGTACCGACACACAGCACACACACCGGGAATGCTCTGATAGAGGACAGGACCCTACTTAGCCCTTTGGAGAGACAGAGGGAGAGTCTGCCAGCACACACCCAGCGCTATATATATATATACACAGGGATAACCTTATATAAGTGTTAATCCCTTATAGCTGCTGTTAATCTAGTTATTTGCTGCCAAAATGCCCCCCCTTCTCTTTTTTACCCTGAATCAGATGCAGTACTGCAGGGGAGAATCAGGGAGCCGTCCTTCCAGCGGAGCTGTGAGGGAATAATGGCGCCAGTGTGCTGAGGAGATAGGCCCCGCCCCTTCACGACGTCCTTAACTCCCGCTTTTTTGTGTAAAATGGCAGGGGAAAAAATACATCCATATAGCCCTGGAGCTATATGTGATGTATTCCTTTTGCCAGCTAAGGTATATGTGTGTTATATTGCGTCTCAGGGCGCTCCCCCCCAGCGCCCTGCACCCTCAGTGACCGGAGTGTGAAGTGTGCTGAGAGCAATGGCGCACAGCTGCGGTGCTGTGCGCTACCTTAGTCTTGAAGACAGGATGTCTTCTGCCGCCGCTTTCACCGGACCTTCGTCTCTTCTGGCTCTGTAAGGGGGACGGCGGCGCGGCTCCGGTGACCCATCCAGGCTGAACCTGTGATCGTCCCTCTGGAGCCAACGTCCAGTAGCCTAAGAAGCCCAATCCACTCTGCACTCAGGTGAGTTCGCTTCTTCTCCCCTTAGTCCCACGATGCAGTGAGCCTGTTGCCAGCAGGACTCACTGAAAATAAAAAAACCTAACTAAACTTTTATTCTAAGCAGCTCTGGAGAGCTACCTAGTTTGCACCCTTCTCGGCCGGGCACAAAAATCTAACTGGCTTGGAGGAGGGTCATAGGGGGAGGAGCCAGTGCACACCACCTGATATCTCAAGCTTTTATTTTGTGCCCTGTCTCCTGCGGAGCCGCTATTCCCCATGGTCCTTACGGAGTCCCAGCATCCACTTAGGACGTTAGAGAAAATAAAATAAGAAAGCTTAGGGCTGCTGAAAACCAGCAGCCCTCTGACTATGGGCCGGCTCCTGCCGCCCCAAACAAAGAGCAGATTTGCCTGAGCCAGGAGGCAGTGATATATGGACGGGCCCGTTGCATGCTGGGAGGCCGAAAAGCTTTGACCTATTGGTGCAAATCCGCTGTCGCTTCATCATATCCCAATATTATCCGGTGAACCCTGCCGGAGAAAAAAATAAATAATAATAAAAAAAAAAAAAAAAAATATATATATATATATATATATATATATATATAGAAATAGCATGGGTCCGGCACTCCACGATGTTATTCCATTAATGCATCGGTGCCCTCACATGTACAGCATGTACAGACACATATTTACCCCGGTGCGGCACTCGATGTCTCACAAAACAATCAAGAGATAATTTGCTGGTCAAACAACGTTTCAATGCTCGTAAGCACTATCGTCAGGTTTATTAGAAAAAACAGACAAAACATACCTTATATACACGTGCACCCGTGGAACGCACCGCGCCGACCACTGAGGACAAACCTCCTCTCTTTCGGCCGCGGCTGATTACGTCATTCTAAAGTGACACCCATCACCATGACAACACATACACATTTAAAATAACGGACCTGGAATTACAAACAACACATGATTGATAAGTTTTTAGAGCTAAACTTACGACTACTCACATTAATAACTCATAATATATGATTTATGTACTTATACTTATTCTTTATCCAAAACAACTGAAACTCAGATATTCGTTTAGTCCCCGCGGCGCTACCACATCCAGTCGGTGAATCCATTGCACTTCTCTCTGGATTAGTAAACGGTTCCTGTCGCCCCCTCTGACTGGTTTTTTCACCCAGTCAATCATTCTATATTTGATACTTGCAATGGAGTGTTTAGCCTCTGCAAAGTGACGAGCAACAGGTTGCTCCGATCTCGTGTTACTATTTAGTGCTGCTCTTATTGCAGATCTATGTGCTGCCATACGATCCTTAAATCTCCCCTGTGTCTTCCCTATGTATGAAAGACCACAGGGGCAGATTATTTGATATATCACATAACACGAGTTGCAAGTTAGATGGTGACGGATAAGAAATTTTTTACCCGTATGGGGATGATAAAATGAATCACCAGGTATCATATAACTACAAGTTGTACACCCACATTTAAAACAACCAAAAAACTTTTTTGAAAGAAAGTGCCCTGATTTATTTTCTCCATAATAACCAATATCTGCCCGTACCAATAAATCCCTAAGATTCTGACCTCTAGTATAACAAGGCATGGGATCTACATCAATAAATGGTAATTGTTGGTCAGATTTGATAATATGCCAATTGTTTCTAATCACAGAATTGACCTCTCTCGATTGGGTATTAAACTGATTTACTATGGGTATCTTCTTATTCTGTTGTTCCTTGGCTGTTTTATTCAACAACTTCTTCCTATCTAATTTTTGAACCTTATTTCTAGTCTGTTTTAACAATTCTCTGGAGTAACCCCTTGTTGCTAATTTTTCTATAAGCGTATTAATTTGTTCTTCAGCAACTTCACTCTTGGAGTTAATCCTCCAGATGCGTAGCATTTGAGAATAAGGTAATGAATTTTTTATTTAACAGGGTGACAGCTTATCAATCATGTGTTGTTTGTAATTCCAGGTCCGTTATTTTAAATGTGTATGTGTTGTCATGGTGATGGGTGTCACTTTAGAATGACGTAATCAGCCGCGGCCAAAAGAGAGGAGGTTTGTCCTCAGTGGTCGGCGCGGTGCGTTCCACGGGTGCACGTGTATATAAGGTATGTTTTGTCTGTTTTTTCTAATAAACCTGACGATAGTGCTTACGAGCATTGAAACGTTGTTTGACCAGCAAATTATCTCTTGTTTTGTGAGACATCGAGTGCCGCACCGGGGTAAATATGTGTCTGTACATGCTGTACATGTGAGGGCACCGATGCATTAATGGAATAACATCGTGGAGTGCCGGACCCATGCTATTTCTATTTCTATGGGATTGTGCATACAGTCCTAATTGTCAAGGCACCTGATAACTGAAAATATCGGCATACAGGTTGACCCGTTTTTTCATGTATTTGTTACACCTAGCTATTGGGTGTTAATTTGGAAACGGACTGTGTGATTTTTGAATTGATGGTGATTGAATAATGAGAGATTTCTCATAAGAAAAATCATTGATATTTATTGGAGCAACAAACATATTTGGATATAAAATAAACCCTGGTAGTATTGACTAAATATGGCTGAAGGCGGTGAATTGGAGACAGAGTATCCTTTTAATCCAGCGTTATTCTCTGGGAGTGAGATTTTTGGATTCTCTGATGCCGAAGCTGAAATCATTTTGGAATCACAATGCCTTAATAAACAACCAGAGGCAATCACCTGTGACATCTTATATAAGGAATTATGGAAAATGAAAAGAAAGGAAATAGATTTCCATTTCCATGCCATGTCACTCAGCGACCATTATAGAGCAAAGATTATACCCAGAGGCCTACGTATGAAAAATGGTCCAACTGTGGGGAGACAAGACCCGCAATTTTGTAAAAAATGGATCGGTATATTGAACCGTTGTTCATTTGATCTAATGCTCCTGATAATTGAATTTGCTAAAAAAGAACAAGCACTGCTGATGGAAAAAATTAAACAATTTGAGACGCAACATAACAACATTAAGCACCGACACAGATGGAGACTGGTTAAAGAAACTGGAAAAACAAGTAGCGGCTTATAGACGAGATCTACTCAAATTTAAAAGAGAAAAGTTCTCTAAGGTTCAGCAGGACTATGAATTACACACTGTGTACCAATGGATATCAGGGAGCAGAAATAATGAGAACAGACGACCGTTTTTTCGTAGGAATCAGAGGAAAGACTTCCATGGAGAATCATCCTCACAAGAATTTAATAGCACAAATAGTGATTCTGAAGCATCTACATCAAGAATAGCCCCTTTAGGAGCACAAACAAGGGCGAAATTTTCGGCAAAAGAGAAAATAGAACAAGGAGGGGGGGCCAAAACAAAAGGCTCAAACCCCGCCAAGAAGCCACCAACGACACGAAAGAAATAATTATAAATTTATCTTCATACGATTTGTCTACTGCAGAAAGCTCATTATTGAGCAAGGGTTTGTCATATATTCCGACTACATATTTTGATGACTTCAAATGGCAACAGGAGAAGTATCAACTATTCAGAAAATTAAAGATTAAAGAATTCTTTTCTAAAACCAATCCATTACAACAAATGGAACAAAAGAAATCCATTCCGGAATAACTAAGAAAAATAACACCTAAATCAGCATTTGACCCCAATACCAACAGTTCTAGTCTTAAGACTTTCATGCGCATAGTGGATAAAGGGGTACAGGACATTACAAAAGGTCCTAAAGACATTCATCCTAATTTGTCCCCAGAGGAAAGAGGAGCTGTGGAATCTCTTTCTAGGAATAACAATTTAATCATAAGGCCGGCGGATAAAGGAGGGGCAATCGTCCTCCAGGACATTAAGGACTACCGCGGTGAAATCCTACGACAATTGAGTGATGTGAAAACATACCAACTATTAAAGGGAGACCCAGTGAACACTTTCTGTAAAGAATTAGGTGACATCTTGAGGAATGCTGTTCACAAAGATATCATTGAACAGAAATTGGCTGATGTATTGTTACCCAAGCATCCAGTAACACCATTACTTTACACATTACCTAAAGTGCACAAGGGGTTAACCCCCCCACCGGGACGCCCTATTGTCTCTTCTAGGGGTTCCCTTACACAGCCAATTTCTACATACTTGGATAGTATTTTGCAACCTTTAGTCCAGCAACATAAAAACTTTTTGCTGGACACGACTATGTTCCTTAATAAACTGACCACATTGCGTGATATACCGGAGAATTCCTGGATGATATGCGCAGATGTGGTCAGTTTATACACCATAATTCCACATGATATTTGTTTGGTTGCAGTTAAAAGATTTTTGAGTGAGAATAATGCGATGGATTTGGCATTTATAGATTTCTGTGTTGAATTGTTGGAGTTTATCTTAAAAAAGAATTACTTTATGTTTGACAAAAAATACTATATTCAACTAAGCGGTTGTTCTATGGGCTCAGCAGTAGCTCCGGCAATAGCAAATATATTTATGTTTGGTGTCGAACATGAGATGTTCTTTACAGATCCGACAATATCGTCTAATATCGTACTATATACTCGTTTTATAGACGATTTATTTATTATCTGGTCGGGTTCTAAGGAATCAGTGGAGAAATTGATTGAAGATAATAATGCTAGTGATAACCCAGTGAAATTGACACACCGCATGAGCAAAGAGTGCATAGATTTTCTTGATGTAGTAATCAAACTGAATGACAATCAATTTGAAACATCTGTACATATAAAAACTACAGACAGGAATACATTGCTACAGTATAATAGCTGTCACCCTGTTAAATTAAAAAATTCATTACCTTATTCTCAAATGCTACGCATCTGGAGGATTAACTCCAAGAGTGAAGTTGCTGAAGAACAAATTAATACGCTTATAGAAAAATTAGCAACAAGGGGTTACTCCAGAGAATTGTTAAAACAGACTAGAAATAAGGTTCAAAAATTAGATAGGAAGAAGTTGTTGAATAAAACAGCCAAGGAACAACAGAATAAGAAGATACCCATAGTAAATCAGTTTAATACCCAATCGAGAGAGGTCAATTCTGTGATTAGAAACAATTGGCATATTATCAAATCTGACCAACAATTACCATTTATTGATGTAGATCCCATGCCTTGTTATACTAGAGGTCAGAATCTTAGGGATTTATTGGTACGGGCAGATATTGGTTATTATGGAGAAAATAAATCAGGGCACTTTCTTTCAAAAAAGTTTTTTGGTTGTTTTAAATGTGGGTGTACAACTTGTAGTTATATGATACCTGGTGATTCATTTTATCATCCCCATACGGGTAAAAAATTTCTTATCCGTCACCATCTAACTTGCAACTCGTGTTATGTGATATATCAAATAATCTGCCCCTGTGGTCTTTCATACATAGGGAAGACACAGGGGAGATTTAAGGATCGTATGGCAGCACATAGATCTGCAATAAGAGCAGCACTAAATAGTAACACGAGATCGGAGCAACCTGTTGCTCGTCACTTTGCAGAGGCTAAACACTCCATTGCAAGTATCAAATATAGAATGATTGACTGGGTGAAAAAACCAGTCAGAGGGGGCGACAGGAACCGTTTACTAATCCAGAGAGAAGTGCAATGGATTCACCGACTGGATGTGGTAGCGCCGCGGGGACTAAACGAATATCTGAGTTTCAGTTGTTTTGGATAAAGAATAAGTATAAGTACATAAATCATATATTATGAGTTATTAATGTGAGTAGTCGTAAGTTTAGCTCTAAAAACTTATCAATCATGTGTTGTTTGTAATTCCAGGTCCGTTATTTTAAATGTGTATGTGTTGTCATGGTGATGGGTGTGTCACTTTAGAATGACGTAATCAGCCGCGGCCAAAAGAGAGGAGGTTTGTCCTCAGTGGTCGGCGCGGTGCGTTCCACGGGTGCACGTGTATATAAGGTATGTTTTGTCTGTTTTTTCTAATAAACCTGACGATAGTGCTTACGAGCATTGAAACGTTGTTTGACCAGCAAATTATCTCTTGATTGTTTTGTGAGACATCGAGTGCCGCACCGGGGTAAATATATATATATATATATATATATATACACAAATACCACTGACTGACTCATCATGAAACGTCCAGAACCATGAGAACTTGGAATTTGGACAGTGGCTTTGTTTTGTGACGTAGGCACCCACTAAGAAGGGATTTGTCAAAAGTCCATCCCCCAAAGGGGTGAAATGTGTTTTTGTTTTTAAATAAATTCTTCATTATCTCTTAATCCAGATAAGATTTAGATTTGTTTTATGCATACAAACATTACCAAATTAAGGGCCCAGATAGGTGTATACATTTTTAGCAGCATGTAAATCTAGGTTTAAAAACGGTCTTTTTTAAACTATTCTTTTACCGACACTGTCGGTTTTTGTTTCATTTTGAATTGGAGGATTGTTAGGGGCTTCTTTTGCATCCACCCAAAATGGTCTTTATTCTGAGAATTCCTCTGATCCCATCAGACTACCATATCCAGTTCCCTGTATAAGTCAGCTATGCTGATTAATATTTGGTGGGTCATATATCTCTTATCTATATTTGTTCTCGCTTATTGTGTCCTGAGATATCTAACCTGACAGTGTTAGTTGTTCTATACTTGTGCTATGATGGTTTGTTGTCTTTACCGCTTGACTGTATATTCGTTATGTTGTATGATGCTACACTTCACTTTGTCCCTTTTGCTCCCTTTTTTCCTTTTGGCCAGGTCTCCCCCACTCCAACCGTTTACATAGTGTATTCTGCGAAAATTCTTCAATAAAACAGTCTTTAAAAAAAAAAAAAAGTCTGCTACGCCATGACCATTAACAAAGCTCAGAGGCAGAGTTTGAAAGTGGCTGGTATGGATCTGAGAAGTGACTGCTTCTCCCATGGCCAGTTGTACGTTACCTGTTCCAGAGTCAGCTCCTCTGACAGCCTGGCCATTCTCCAGGCTGCAGAAAAGACTAAAAATGTATTTTACCAGGAAGTCCTTAAAAATTAAAGTTATACACACAAAAATACTTGAAATTCCATAGCGAAGCACGGGTATTCAGCTAGTATATAATCTGACACACTGATGTGGGTGAATGATTACGCTGGTTAGATTTTATATGCTCCCGGACAGTGTAATTGTTAGCATTACTGTCTCACTGCACTGAGGTCATGGGTTCTATTCCCACCATGGCCCTATGTGGAGTTTGTATATTCTCCCCGTGCTTGCGTGGGTTTCCTCATAGTAAGCTCAAAATAAATTAATGCAAGTATGTACACGTGTTTTTATCTAGTTACATTTCTATGTTTCGCCAAAATGTAACCGAATCCTAATGCATGATGGGGGAAACATCTGTACGGTTGTGAAAACTTGTGCGAGGTCTGAAAATAAAAGTACAGACTCCAAGGAGAAAAAAAAATTCTTTATTTCCTTAAATTGACATCTTATAAGTTATTTTTAATGCTGGGCATACATTGGTAGATAAATGCCCATCCGACAGACATTTCATCTGACACTGCAGATATCACAGGCATATACTGACATAGGTCTTCAACCTCCGGCCCTCCAGCTGCTTTGAAACTATACATCCCAGCATGCCCTGTCTCAGTTTTAGCATGCCTTAGTAGCAAAACTGTGGCAGGGCGTGCTGGGATGTATAGTTCCACAACAGCTGGAGGGCTGTAGGTTGAAGACCCATGCACTATGAGATCACGCACAGTGTATGCAACAAAATATCAGCACTCAGGAGGCATTTCCCTGTTCCTTTCCATGTGAAGGAAACAGGGGAACTCTCGGTTGGACAGCCGCAACACACACACACACGACACTTCAAAATATCAAATCGGAGGGACAAGCTTGAAGATCCGGCATGTCCAACAGATTGATATTACTAGATCAGTGCCCGCATACACGCTGCAATTATCTGGCTGATCCGCTGAGATCAGGGGGATCAGCCAGATTACTGTAGTGTGTACGCCCAGCATAAGTGTATTATATACATAGGATCTTGTAACCTAGGAAAACAGCATTCATGTCAAATGCAAAGTTACAATAATCACACTATCAAAAATAAATGTCACCCACTCTGCTGTGCATCTATTATAATCCTCTTCCTTATACTGTGAATGTTTAATCACTTTAATTAGACATAGAATTCCCCATAAACACATCTCAAATCAATCTTTAAATTAAACATAAAAACACAAAAATTACTTAAGTTTGGTTACAAGGAGATAGGGGGGGGGGAAAAAAAAAAAAAAAAGTTTCCCATAAATACATGCAGTTCATGGAAGTATGACGATAGGATATAGCAGTGCATGTACCCTCAGGATGATACAGTTATTATCCATTGATATTGTGAGGGGGAAAAAAAATACAAAAGAAAATACACTATTAATTGATGGCATTAGAAATACCCCTTTTCCACTAAACTCCTGTGTCTGACCCACGATTTGGAACACTGTTCCAATCCAGGTCAGACTCTGTTCCCAATACAGCTCCGACCCGGGTTATTTCAGGATCGGCACTGTCCACACGACACAGGTGCATAATTTCCAAGTGCTAGGAAATTCATCAGATCAGGACCCCGGTGTACGGCCTTGGTCTGTTAGGCCACAAGCCCGTAATTGATGCCAGTTTTGGGGGCGCAACCGCATGTCACAGAGCACCAAACGCAAGTGTGCAGCATCCATTCACCTTCAACCGGCACCGCTGCTCAGTCTGCATAGCTGGGCAGACAGCAGCGCAGACAGTGTGTCACCCAACATCCCGACTGCCGGACATTGCGATTGGAAGGTATAGGGGTATATTCATTTGGCGTCGGATCCATTCCGACATGCATTTGTCGGAATGGATCAGACAACCCCTATTCTATCCCATCTCAATTAGACTTTATCCAGCGTGCTGGAGCCGGGTGGAAGCTGCCGTGAGGTCGGGCGGCTGTGTGACATCCTTCTGCAGCGCTACTGTAGCACTGATCTCCTCTGGCTGCCGGCAGCTGTCCCACCGTCTCCCTGCGGCTCTCTCCTTCCCCCCCCCCCTCCCCCCCTCTGGGTCCGCATCTCAGTCCGGCATCCACGTGCTTTTCGACAAGTCGAATTTTTCAACTTGTCGAAAATATTGAACAGGTTGGAACCCCTTCCGACCTAAAAAAAAATTAAAAAAAAAAAGTCGAAAACTGCCATCTTTTCGACTTCAATTGAATATACCCCATAGAGACTGCTCTCCCCATCTGGATGACCCGGGTTACAGGTTTCCACTGCATCCTTACCATTTTTTTTTATTTATTTTTTTATTTTTTATTTTGGGGGGGGGGGGAGCTATTTCTACTGAGCAGAATAAATGAGCAAAAACACATTGACATGCAAAAATCCTGATGTGGAAAAAGAGGCATTATTGGTGTCCCCACTTGTCCTTCTTAGTGTCTCATTCCTTAGAAAATCAGAAAATAGGAATATCCTACAACAGATTAAGGGCAGCCTGCCCTGAATTTCAGATGATGGTATGATGGACAGTAGTCATCTAATTACTTATTTTCCCCATACGTAAAGAAATAAAGAGCATGAAATCAGCTTTACACCACCGGATTACACAGCAAAAGATTTTAGCAAAAACAATTGCAATATTTATGGAGATAGAACGAACTTGCAGGATAAAGACAGGAAATCTGTGAAAGCACCCTGTTACACCACACAGCAGAAGAAAGGGTGCAGAGCAGGGTCTCCCAACATCGGTCCTCAAGGCACACTAAGGGTGTAATTCAATTGTTTACCTGACCGATCTGCCGTCTAAAGTGATGGGAGATTGGGGAGGGCGCTATTCTATTGGTGTTTATTTTTCTCGCTGGTAGCACACTGCAGTGCCAAAGTTCTGGGTGACACGTGAAAAGTGCAGTGTGGTCGTCCAAACAGGTCATTTTTTGCACACTTCTGCTTGACAGCATGGGGGGCTGCGAGCAGAAATGCAGGCAGCTGTTCCCACCTGAACAGAGCAACAACTGAACTGCTCCATCAGGTGCCCAGTACTGACAGCCACTGACGCAAACACTTGAACTCCCCCCTAATGGTCCAGATTTTTGCGATATCCATGCTTGAGCACAGATGGTTAATCAAAATAACGGAAGTACTAATTAAGTCACTGGTGCTGAAGCATGGCTAGCTATAAAACCTGGACTGTTAGTGTGACTTGACAGTGGTTGGGATACCCTAGTGCCTTTATCTCTAACGCTGGTTATGGAGTAGGAGGTGCAATAAAGCTTTCATGAGTTGACTGTACAAGTGATCACATCAAGGCTTCTTAGTGTTTGTTGTGACGGCAAGTCTAGTGAGAGATTACTTGGCTTTGGCAAAACCCACGCGGTCATTAGCCCGGTCAAACACAGTGTAATACTGGCCAATGAAGATATCTCCAATTATCCAGAGTGGTCCAGCTGGCGGAGGAATGTCAAGGCCCATGAAGCCACTGATGCAGATTGTGTGGCCAAATTGGCTTACCTGGTAGGAGAGGGAGGTCAGTTGTTGCAATAAACCATGCATGCATTTCTACAAACTGCACTTGTCAAGTTCCAAGTACTCACCTTCAAAACGTACTGCTCTCCGGTTAGGCTAAACTCCTGTCCTCCAAACTTGAATGTCACAACAGGCAGTGAGGGGACTTTATCACATGGCACCATATACTAAAAGAGACACAGTTGTTACACAGTAACATTGGATGTCGATCCAGATATTACCCACCACCTGGTTGCAGTTGAAATGCCAGCTGTCAGGGTCCCGGCATGCAGGATAGAGACGGGGGAAATCCCAACAAACGGAATCCCAGGACACCAGGGCTATTCCCACTCGTGTGTGTCCTCGACACCCATAGAGTGGGAATAGATCCACAGAGCGCGAAACATGGCGAGCCCGCAAGGGGGACTCTTAGCGCTCGCCCCGTTGCCAGCAATCTGGCGGGCGGGATGCTGCTGTCGGGATAAAACGTATGTAACCCCCACCACTCATGCAGGCAGCAGCATAGAAACAACCTATTGCCATGGAAGAGCACTGGACTAGGAACCGTAGTGGCAGTCCTACCTCAAGGTGAACACACTTGAACTTTGAACAAAACTACACATTTTGCAGCTTTTTGTACAGTGGTCACACAAACATGACACAAAGCCGTCTGCAAATGGCCAGCCGCGGGTGTAATGTAATGTAATATCCTTAACATCATCCATCTTATATTTTAAAACCTACACCCAGTTATCCAAGGATTTTGAGATCTGGAGAATTGTTTGTTTGCCATTACAGCCAACCCCAAATCCATGGATACAGTAATATATCGCTCATCCAGTCTACAAAATACCACCAGGAGTGGTGTAACTACAGGGAATGTTCTTATTTCAGTGAATAAGCTATGCACAATATATACTATACATAAATCTCATTCATATTACGGATGGAATGGTCTTTGTTCTGTAATAAGTACGCACCTCTCCATGAATCAATGGGATGGCTCCGATAGCTTTCTGCAGTGCGGTCACTTCTTCCACTGGGCCAATGAGCAAGGAGGTCCCTGTATCCACAATAGCCTCGCAGCTGCCTTTACACAGTGTGAGCTGCCCTCCAACGCTAACTCTGCCAGGGAGAGACCAGTGTCAGGGAACACAGCGCTACTCATGTCACAATCATTGCCGGGGAATAAAACACAAATCAAGGTAATGTTGTGTTCTATGGTCGGCAAACCATGGTGGCGAGTGCAAGCTTCACACATCTACGTGTGTATCATAGCCAGCCTGGTCTTCCCTCACACTGCAAGCTACTAGCCGTCACCAGAATCCCAAGGCCATAGTCACTGCGCTAAGAGAGGAATCCTAGTCTGCAATGAACACAATACTTCCCACTACGAGCAAACCATAATCCAAATGCTTGTCTCTGTCTCGGGTTGTAATAATCTTCCGAATCCTCCACATACATTAATATACTGATAGCATTCAGAAAATGTGTAACGCTACATATACGTTAAGTTTAGTGGTTTCTTAATCTCTGAATGTGTGGATTTATGCGATGTGTCTTTCGATGCTCCTTCCTTGTACTTGTGAATAAGGCTACACCGCCACCTACTGGACAGTGTCTCCCATATCCCTCCACCCCCAGCCTGAGCCCTATGGTGGGTGACACACGTCTCACTCACAGCGTTGACAGACAGCTCTAGCAAGGGGGAGGAGCTTATTAATAAGAAGTAACAGTAGGTGGTAGTTGAACCTCCAATGACACCCCAAAGTCTATTTTACTCATATCCCTTTAATTTGTAATATGTTTGTAAATGAATATGACATGTATTTAAGTCGAAAGGAAGCAGGAATTGTGTATATCCAATGAGTTTTCAGTTGGGTCCTTCCAGATGAGGTCATATTACCACGTCCCTAATGCTGTGATATACATCTTCAAACACAACCATAGTCTCATAACATCCTCAGTAAGGATTTCAGGTAGGACATAAACACAATGCATAAAGCCATTACACCAGTTAGTAGACGGTCTGCCTGCAAATACTTACTGGTCCATCCGAATCTGCCAGTAGGCCTTGCGTGTCACATTAAAGTACTTGAAGTCTCCTGTGTAATATTCTGGGTCTGTGCCTCCGAGTAACAGTTCTCCGCCAGGCTGGGAATCTGGGTCCCTACGATTAGGATTATGGGACAGAGCATGAAAACAGGATTTTGATACCTACCGGTAAATACTTTTCTCCTAGTGCGTAGAGGATGCTGGGGTCCACTTCATGACCATGGGGTATAGACGGTTCTGCAGGAGCCATGGGCACTCAAGACTTTTCAATGGGTGTGAACTGGCTCCTCCTCCAGACCTCAGTTATAGGAACTGTGCCCAGGGAGACAGACAGACATTTCGAGGAAAGGATGTACTTTAATACTAATGGTGAGATACGTCACAACATGTGTAACTCTAATAAACAAAACTGCAGGTTAAGTACACACTGGGACGGGCGCCCAGCATCCTCTACGGACTAGGAGAAAAGGATTTACCGGTAGGTATCAAAACCCTGTTTACTCATACGTCCTAGAGGATGCTGGGGTCCACTTCATGACCATGAGGTTTACACCAAAGCTCCAGTACGGGCAGGAGAGTGCAGATGACCCTGCAGCACCGATTGACCGAACTTGAGGTCTTCATCAGCCAAGGTGTCAAACTTGTAGAATTTTGCAAATGTGTTTGACCCCGACTAAGTAGCTGCTCGGCAAAGTTGCAATGCCGAGACCCCCCGGACAGCCGCCCAGGATGAGCCCAACTTCCTAGTGGAATGGGCCTTCACCGACGTCGGTAACGGCAATCCAGCCGTAGTATGAGCGTGCTGAATCGTACTTCTGATCCACCACGCAATAGTCTGCTTGGAAGCAGGACACCCAATCTTGTTGGAAGCATACAGGACAGACTCTTTTCCGTTTTCGAGCCGTTCTAGCGACATAAATCTTCAAAACTCTAACCACATCTAGAGACTTTGACTCAGTGAACGTGTCAGTAACTACTGGCACCACAATAAGTTGTATTATGTGGAAAGATGAAATCACCTTTGGAAGAAAATGTTGACGAGTTCTCAACTCTGCCCTATCTTCATGGAAGATCAGGTAAGGGAGGGCTCTTGTGAGACAAGGCCCCTAACTCAGACACCCGCCGTGCGGATGTCAATGCCAAAAGCATCACCACTTTCCAAGTGAGAAACTTCAACTCTATCTCTTGTAGAGGCTCAAACCAATTAGATTGAAGAAACTGCACCACCACATTAAGGTCCCATGGTGCCACTGGAGGCACAAATGGAGGCTAGATGCGCAGAACCCCTTTCACGAAGGTCTGAACCTCTGGAAGAGAGGCTAATTGTTTTTGGAAGAACACCGACAAGGCCGAAATCTGGACCTTGATTGACCCCAATCGGAGGCCCTCCTCCACACCAGCCTGCACAAAATGGAGAAAACGTCCCAACTGAAACTCTTCCGTAGGAGCCTTCTTGGATTCACACCAAGACACATATTTTCTCCAAATACGGTGGTAATGTTTCGACGTTACTCCTTTCCTGGCCTGAATAAAGGGTGGGGATGACTTCCTTGGGAATACCCTTACAGGCTAGGATCCGGCGCTCAACAGCCATGCCGTCAAACGTAGCCGCGGTAAGTCTTGATACACACACGGCCCCTGCTGCAGCAGGTCCTCGTGAAGAGGAAGAGGCCGAGGATCTTCTATGAGCAACTCCTGAAGATCTGGGTATTAAGCCCTCCTTGGCCAGTCTGGGGCAATGAAGATTTCTCAAACTCTTGTTCTCCTTATGATCCTGAGCACCTTTGGGATCAGCGGAAGTGGAGGGAAGACATACACCGACCGGAACACCCAATGGGCCACCAGCGCATCCACTGCTAGTGCTTGAGAGTCTCTCGACCTCGAACAATATTTCTGAAGCTTCTTGTTGAGACGAGATGCCATCATGTCTACTTGAGGAAATCCCCAAAGACTTGTCACCTCTGCAAAGACTTCTTGGTGGAGGCCCCACTCTCTTGGATGGAGACTGTTTGCCGAGGAAGTCTGCTTCCCAGTTGTCTACTCCCGGAATGAAAATTGTCGACCGAGCCTTCACATGTCTTTCTGCCCAGAGGAGGATCTTCGTCAACTCTGCCATTGCCGCTCTGCTTTTCGTTCCGCCCTGCCTGTTTATGTACGCGACTGCTGTTACATTGTCCGACTGGATCTGCACGGAAAGATCTTGAAGATGTACCGCTTGTTGAAGGCCGTTGTAAATGGCTCTCAATTCCAGCACGTTTATATGAGAAGGCAGGCTTCCTGACTTGACCATTTTCCTTGGAAGCTTTCCCCCGAGTTACAGCTCCCCAGCCTCGGAGGCTTGCATCCGTGGTTCCCAGGACCCAGTCCTGAATCCTGAACCTGCGTCCCTCTAGTAGGTGAGAATTGTGTAGCCACCACAGGAGCGAAATCCTGGCTTTTGACGACAGGATTATCTTCCGGTGCATGTGTAGGTGGGATCCCGACCACTTGTCCAACAGGTCCCACTGGAATACCCTGGCATGGAACCTGCCAAACTGTATGGCCTCGTAGGCCGCCACCATCTTCCCCAACAACCGAATGCACTGATGGATCGACACACTTGATGGTTTCAATATCTGTTTTACCATTTTCTGGATTTCCAGAGCCTTTTCCACCGGAAGAAATACTCTGAACTTCTGTGTCCAGAATCATCCCGAGAAAAGACAATCTTGTCGTCGGTTCCAACTGTGACTTTGGATAATTTCTGATCCAACCGTGTTGTTGGTGTATTGACAGGGAGAGTGTGATGTTTTGTAACAACTGCTCCCTGGATCTCGCCTTTATCAGGAGATCATCTAGATAAGGAATTATATTTTGACTCCTTTTTGACGCAGGAGAACCATCATCTCCGCCATCACCTTGGTGAATACCCTCGGCGCCGTGGAGAGACCGAAAGGTAACGTCTGGAATTGGTAATGGCAATCCTGAACCGCGAATCTCAGATAAGCCTGGTGAGGAGGGTAAATGGGAACATGCAGGTAAGCATCTTTTATGTCTACAGACACCATGTAGTCCCCCTCCTCCAGACTGGAAATCACTGCCCTCAATGATTAAATTTTGAACTTGAATCATTTCAAGTAGAGATTCAGATTTTTCAGGTGTAGGATCGGTCTGACCGAGCCGTCCGGCTTCGGAACTACAAAGGCTTGAATAAAACCCCTCCCCTTGTTGTGAACAAAGAAACCAGGACTATGACCTGATCCTGACATCATTTTTGGATTGCCGCTGTTACTGCTTCCCTTTCTGGAAGAGCAGCTGGCAAGGTCGATTTGAAAAAAATCGGCATGGGGAACGTCTTGAAACTCCAGCTTGTATCCCTGGGACACTATTTGCATCACCCAGGGAACCAGGCCAGACAGAATCCAACCTTGGCTGAACAATTTGAGACATGCCCCCACCCAAGCAGCCCCCCGCAAAGGAGCCCCAGCGTCATGCTGAAGATTTGGCAGAAGTAGGGGTAGACTTCTGCTCCTGGGAACCTGAAGCTGCTGTGGACTTCTTTCCCTTTCCCGCAAAGAAGGGGGAACCTCTCGCTTTTTTGTATTTATTGGGCCGAAAGGACTGCATGTGCGGGTGATGAGTCTTTTTTGCCGGTGCAGGCGCAGAGGGCAAAAATGTTGACGTAGCCGCCGAGACTAACGCATCCAGTCCATCGCCAAATAAGGCCTCACCTTTATATGGGAGAGCCTCCATATTTATTTTGGAATCTGCATCCGCGTTCCACTGGCGAATCCACAACGCCCGCCGAGCCGATACTGCCATGGTAGCGGCTTGTGAACTCAAGAGTCCAATATCTTTCATCGCTTCTAGCATGTATGCGGCAGCGTCTTTGATATTCCCTAACTTAAGGAGTATCTCATCTTTATCAATCGTGTCAATTTCTGATGACACGCTTTCTGATCATTTTTCAATAGCGCGACTCACCCACGCGCAAGCAATTGTGGGCCTGAGCAGCGTACCATTGGCAACATAAATGGATTTCAATGTAGTTTCCATCTTTCGGTCTGCCGGCTCTTTTAGTGAAGCCGTGCCAGGTGCAGGGAGAATTACCTTCTTTGTCAACCTGGACAGTGCACTGTCTAACACAGGGGGTGACTCCCATTTTTTCCTGTCCTCCACCGGGAAAGGATAAGCTATCTGAATTCTCTTGGGAATACGAAATTTCTTTTCGGGATTCACCCACATCCCTTCAAAGAGAGTGTATTAAGCTCGTGGGAAGGAGGAAAAGTGACCTTAGATTTCTTTTCTTTATAGAAATAAGCCTTCTCCTGAGGTACAGGAGTGGCTTCCGTGACTTCCAGAACTTCCCTTATAGCCACAATCCTATATTGTATATTTATTGTCAATTTATGATCTATTTCTCTGGAGTCACTATCGTCGACACAAGAATCAGTGTCCGTGTCAGTATTCACAATATTCGCAAATGGTCTCTTATGTGACCCAGAGGGGTCGCCTGCGGATGGAAGAACAGAGCCCTGAAAAATCACATCCTCCACAGATTTTCTCCAGCACTCAGCATGAGATTCAGACTTATCTAATCTCCTATTGATATGGGCCCTCATTCCGAGTTGATCGGTCGCAAGGCGAATTTAGCAGAGTTACACACGCTAAGCCGCCGCCTACTGGGAGTGAATCTTAGCTTCTTAAAATTGCGACCGATGTATTCGCAATAATGCGATTACTAACTACTTAGCAGTTTCAGAGTAGCTCCAGACTTACTCTGCCTGTGCGATCATTTCAGTGCTTGTCGTTCCTGGTTGACGTCACAAACACACCCAGCGTTCGCCCAGGCACTCCCACCGTTTCTCCGGCCACTCCTGCGTTTTTTCCGGAAACGGTAGCGTTTTCAGCCACACGCCCCTGAAACGCCGTGTTTCCGCCCAGTAACACCCATTTCCTGTCAATCACATTACGATCGCCGGAGCGAAGAAAAAGCCGTGAGTAAAAATACTTTCTTCATAGTAAAGTTACTTGGCGCAGTGCGAACATTGCGCATGCGTACTAAGCGGATTTTCACTGCGATGCGATGAAAAATACCGAGCGAACAACTCGGAATGAGGGCCATGATGCATACTATCACATATTTCTTTCACCCATGCAGGCTCTTGGTGTGCCGGCAGCACCACCACTTTACACTTCTGTGTCCCTAAAATGGTTTCCTCCAGGAAGGAACTCCCTACCTCTGACATGTCTTATACACGTGTACAACACACACACACACACACACTGGGACTTATAGGGGACAGACCCACAGTAAAATCTGTCAGAGGGACACAGTTTAGGAGCAGCCAGTTCACAACCACAGCGCCAGTATCTAATGCCTGTGAACACAGAATGCCCACTGACATGCAGCGCTTTTTACACAGTAAAACACACTTGTAAAGCGTGCCCCCCCGTTTTGCACCCTGATACTTGTAGTCAGAAGTGAAGGAGGACCAGCGATGTCTCTGTAGCCTGAGAGAGAAAATGGCACTGACCAGTATGCTGGCTGCCTGAGGAAGAAGCTCCACCCTTTTTACCTCAGAAACTTTTCATAATATTTATACTGGCGGGGGTAGGGCTGTGCCTGGGCATCTTATGCCCCCTTTTTGCCAGTTTATAGAGGTGTTTTTGCTGCGCTCCCGCCAGCCGCGCTGTACCTCAGCCATCACTTTTCTTGATAGAAGATCTGTCTTCCTCTACTCGCCTGTCTTCTGACTTCTTCTCTGTGAGGGGGGCAACGGCGTGCTGTGGGAGTGAGCATCTAGACACGGCTAGCGTTCAGTACCCTTCAGGAGCAAATGGTGTCCCGTCAGCCAGAAGCAGAGCCATGAAACCCTTCAGGAAGTTGGTTCCTACTTCTGCCCCCTCAGTCCCACGAAGCAGGGAGACTGTTGCCAGCAGTTCTCCCTGAAAACAAAAAACCTAACATAAGTCTTTTCAGAGAAGCTCAGTAGAGCTCCCCTAGAGTGCATCCAGTCTTCCTGGGCACATTTCTAAAACTGAGGTCTGGAGGAGGGGCATAGAGGGAGGAGCCAGTTCACACCCATTGAAAAGTCTTAAGAGTGCCCATGGCTCCTGCGGAACAGTCTATACCCATGGTCATGAAGTGGACCCCAGCATCCTCTAGGACGTATGAGAAAATGGATCTTTGCAGGAACTAATGATAGTGACTTCTGCACCCCCCCCCCCACATTAATTTGTACAACAGTTGAATCAGCCTGCAGGTACTGCGCACATGCATATTTCCTTTAGACCCCAACTCAGTCATGTGATCTTAGAATTTATATGTAGAAAGAATTGTGAGCCGGTTCAGCACAACCGAACAACTGGATCAAACTGCACTGTTCTAGACTGAGCCAAACAACCCATCTGCTATGGTATGCACCTTATGTCTGGGTGAGATAATGCAGAGACGGAGGAGTTTGGGGGGAGAATCATCAGTCAACCAGTTTTTTTTTTGGTTTTGTTTTTTAATCACAACTGATCAAATCTAATGTAACATACTTAACTGAATTCCCATTTTTATACTGAACCAGCACTCTACGGCTGGGTACATACTTCACCGAATGATCGGCTGCCTGACCAATTAAGGTGTATGCACAAACTATCTTGTGCATACACACTTACCAATCCGCCACCCGATATATCTGACAGCAGGGTTATTTAAATATCCCCACACAAGTGAGAAGTCCTATTCAATGTCTGCTGTGGATGACGTATCACACGATACACAGGCAGATGAACCGATGTATCTGCAGGGCTGATCTGAGATGTCTGTGACCGCCATCGTTCACATATTGGGTGTGCACAACCGCCAATGTGCTAGCGATATATTGCTCGTCAATGGAACGAACAATATATGGACGTGTGTACCCAGCAACCAGCATTTCTGAAATAACTTGTGTGATATATGCCAGGCAAATCCAAACCAAAAGATACTTTATACAGGCGTCTAAGTATTTGAAAGGATACATTTTATAGCAAAGAGATGCCCTTAGTAATGCCAGTTTATATAGGAGTTCTAACACAAACATCATTTTATAATCCATTACTACAAAACGGGCAGTTTATGTGCACCTTCCCCCAATTACAAGTAGCAGCTTGCTCCACTGCAGATTGTCACCTGTTCAGGTAGAAGGAGAACACATCGTTATCCACCAGCTTCTGCTGCATAATGTCATCGAACACAGTAGGGGCACCATCTACAGAGATTCGCGGATATCCCATGCCCAATATACCATCAAACTTTGCTGCCACAAAAGTGATCCCAGGCTGCTTGATGGCCTCTGCGAATAGTTGTCCATTTACTGCCATATTTCCAATCTGGAGGAGGAAGAGAATAGAATATATTTAACTGTACAGGGATTGCCCAGAGGTGGGCAGTTACATTTTCCTACAGGCAGCGAAGGAAGCCATTTTGTGGACTGCTTAGGAATTCCTAAGATGAATATTTGTTGTAATCACAAAATGGCTGTTGTCACTGTGTGTTGAGCAACACACACACACACACACACACACACACACACACCCCATCTGTATCAAAGCACAACCTGCACAGCAGATGGCTTTATTCTTCACGAGACATTAACTCCGTCTTACCATCACAGTATCCTGGCTGAGGTATCCAGACAGGCTCCCACTGCCATACTGAATGGAAAAGTCAGTGCCATTCTTAACATAGGTAGAGGATTTGGAAGAGTCATACTTGTGGTGCACCCCTGTTATAGAAGAACGCAGTTAAATCGGAGAGTAACAACTAAGCTTAACACAAAATTATACAATTTACACAACTGGATGCTGGTTTTAAGTGCATGTTTAAAATAGGTAGATGATTATTGCATCACTTTAATAAGAACTCAAAGGCTTCTATTTAAAAGTGAACACCCATTAATTAAAACAAGCAACACCCTACTTGGCACAAAACGGCAGTCATAAATATACGAGCATTTACCGGCTCAGTCTTACAGCACAGATTAGCACCTATTGAGCCCTGGTATTACATATGCATTCAGTACATTCAGTTAGACCTATGTCCTTCATAGATAAGAATTTTTCTGCACTTCTGTTAACCCCTTCCCTCAACCCAACTGTATATTATGAAGCGACAGGAAAAATGAAAGTATATACACTACATTAAGTGGCAGCAGCAATTTTGTGGCCAAAACAATATTCCAGCCAACAGACAAATAAAGGTGTTGGACTTGCCTTCTTCTGGGGCTGGTGCTCCCTTCCTGACATTTTCCTAGGAGGAGGAATGCGGAAAATATCCTTACTGAATTAGTGACCCAACAGCAAAACTGGAGGTGTGTAACCAGCTCAACTGGGGAATACGTTTATTAGTGGCACCCATTTGTAGAATATCGAGACAATGCTTTTCTGTCTTGGAGCATCTTTAGGAGGCACCAATGAAAGTGCGCCAGCCCGCAGGTGCAGTTCTCTGTTTGAGTACAGTATGTCACCCTATGTGAGCAACTGGGCGTCCTTGGATATATTTAAACGTACGGAGACGAATGAAGGACTCTTTTTGCTGGGGCACTTTTTTTTTCTTCCAGTTAAATTTTTTGATTTTATCGATATACATCAAAAATTATTATATATAAAAAGGAGCATGGTTATCCCCTCACAGATTACATGCAACCCAACAGACAAAACACATAGAATAGAGATAGTAAATAGCTACATGTAAATAAGAATAAGAGAAAAATATTTTGGTTTCAGCCTGTGGTTAAAGTTATTCACATGTGTGGATGGTTTTAATATCCTGTCAATCACAGTGTAACCTGGCTGTATTTAACTGGCATACAAGTATTTATTGTCCAGTTACGTATGACAATGAAAGTAATGATAAATTGAGCCGCAAATATTTAACTCACTACATATAGTTACCGTTTAGACATAACGGTATATGCAAGTAGAATAATGGGTGATTTTTCCCTTGATATCACAAAATGTCTAGCACCATTTATAAATACACATTCCGTTTTACTGGTACAAAAAAAAAAAAAAAGAAGAAGAGGTGAAGTAGAAGGTAAGAGAGAATCTCTATCTTGCACTGAGGAACAGTATATAGACATATTGTTGTTCATTTAAAAATATTTCTGTTAGAAATTAATGATACAACCTTAACAGATGACCAGTGCGGAAACCCCCATCTTGATACGTCCTTGGATGCATCCCTACTTGTTACATTACCCAGCCGCCAATTAACTAAAAAACAAATTGACAGGCCGACCTCACCAACAATCTCCCTCCCCCATTGGTTACTTGGACTGGTCCCGGTATTGCGACATCATGACATGTTTTGTGCAATCCAACCTTTTTTACTGAATAAATTACAGCAAGCGGGTTCTGCAAAACCTGTGTGAGCAGTCATCTATTACCGGGTTTGCCATATCAGGTTTCAAATATCCAGGACAAAAAAAGGAAATTTGCAAATTTTCAACAGAAATTTACCTCAGAAAACTACTTTCGACACACATTTCAAACTCTCCTTAAAATATAAAAAAAACTATACCCTTTCCTGTCAAACATGCCATACAAAATCTGAAGAGTCCAGGTACAGTTTGCCACTGTACTATATTATGGAAGTAGCAGGATAAAAAAATTATATATATATATATATATATATATATATATATATATATATATATATATATATATATATATATATATATATATATATATATATTCCAATGTATGTATGTACTTACAGCAGGCGAAGTCTAGCAGGGAGCAGTGAATGGATGGGACCCAGAGATTAGAGGAACCAGTGTCAAACACCACCGTAAAGGGCTGTGGAGGAGTCCCAATGCCAATTTCCCCATAATACTGTGCCTGTCAGGTGGTAAAAAGAAAAAAAAAAAAAAAAGAAAAGAAAAGAAAAAAATACAATTAAGCTTAATCCAGGTTTACTTTAATAATGAACTAAAGCGTAACTTCCTGTTTATTAACCTTTAATGGTTAAATGATGGAGCCCCTAAAGCTTTTACATACAACATCATTTCTCTAACGTCCTAGTGGATGCTGGGGACTCCGTCAGGACCATGGGGAATAGCGGGCTCCGCAGGAGACAGGGCACATCTAAAAAGCTTTTTAGGTCACATGGTGTGTACTGGCTCCTCCCCCTATGACCCTCCTCCAAGCCTCAGTTAGGTTTTTGTGCCCGTCCGAGAGGGTGCAATCTAGGTGGCTCTCTTAAAGAGCTAGTTAGAAAAGTTTTTTTTTAGGTTTCTAATCAGTGTCTCCTGCTGGCGACAGGAGCACTGCAACGAGGGACTTAGGGGAGAGACTTGCAACTCACCTGCCTGCAGGAGGATTGAAGTCTTAGGCTACTGGACACTGAGCTCCAGAGGGAGTCGGAACACAGGTCAGCCTGGGGTTCGTCCCGGAGCCGCGCCGCCGATCCCCCTTACAGACGCTGAAGAACGGCAGAACGGAGGTCCGGAAACAGGCGGCAGAAGACTTCAGTCTTCATAGAGGTAGCGCACAGCACTGCAGCTGTGCGCCATTGTTGCTACACGGCTCACGGATCTCGGTCACGGAGGGTGCAGGGCGCTGCTGGGGGCGCCCTGGGCAGCAATATAGAGTACCTTAGAGGCAAATAAATACATCACATATAGCCATTAAGGCTATATGTATGTATTTAACCCAGGCCAGTTTTCCTAATAACCGGGAGAAAAGCCCGCCGTGAAAGGGGCGGAGCTTATTCTCCTCAGCACTCAGCGCCATTTTCCTGACCAGCTCCGCTGGTGAGGAAGGCTCCCACTCTCCCCTGCACTACAGAAACAGGGTTAAAGAGAAGGGGGGCATAAATTGGCGATATAATTATATATTAAGAGCCCATATATAGAAACAACACCTTCTAGGGTTGTTATATACATTATGGCGCTTTTGGTGTGTGCTGGCAAACTCTCCCTCTGTCTCCCCAAAGGGCTAGTGGGTCCTGTCCTCTATCAGAGCATTCCCTGTATGTGTGTGCTGTAGGTCGGTACGTGTGTGTCGACATGTATGAGGAAAATGTTGGTGAGGAGACGGAGAAAATTGCCTGTAATGGTGATGTCACTCTCTAGGGAGTCGACACCAGAATGGATGGCTTACTTATGGAATTACGTGATAATGTCAACACGCTGCAAGCCGGTTGACGACATGAGACAGCCGGCGGACAAATTAGTATCGGTCCAGGCGTCTCAGACACCGTCAGGGGCTTGTAAAAACGCCCATTTACATCAGTCGGTCGACAGACACTGACACGGACACTGACCCCAGTGTCGACGGTGAAGAAACAAACGTATTTTTCCTTTAGGGCCACAAGTTACATGTTAAGGGCAATGAAGGAGGTGTTACGTATTTCTGATACCACAAGTACCACAAATAAGGGTATTTTGTAGGGTGGGAAAAAACTACTTGTAGTTTTGCCTAAATCAGATAAATTAAATGAAGTGTGTGATGATACGTGGGGTTCCTCTGACAGAAAGTTATGGGCGGTATACCCTTTTTCCCGCCAGTAGTAAGGGCGAGTTGGAAAACACACCTTAGGGTGGACAAGGCGCTCACACGCTTATAAAAAACATGGCGTTACCGTTTCCAGATACGGCCGCCCTCAAGGAGCCAGCTGATAGGAAGCTGGAAAATATCATAACAGTATATACACACATACTGGTGTTATACTACGACCAGCAATCGCCTCAGCCTGGATGTGCAGCGCTGAGGGGGCTTGGTCGATTTCCTGACTGAAAATTTTGATACCCTTGACAGGGACAGGATTTTATTGTCTATAGAGCATTTTAAGGATGCATTTCTATATATGTGTGATGCGCAGAGGCATATTTGCATTCTGGCATCAAGAGTAAATGTGATGTACATATCTGCCAGACGAAGACACGACAGTGGTCAGGTGAGGCAGATTCCAGACGGCATATGGAAGTATTGCCGTATAAAGGGGCGGTCCATTGGACCTGGTGGCCATGGCAACAGCTGAAAAATCCACCTTTTGTTACCCCGAGTCACATATTGGCAGAAAAGGACACAGTCTTTTCAGTCTCAGTCCTTTCGTCCCCATACGGGCAGGCGGGCGAAGGCCAGTCATATCTGCCCAGGGGGAGAGGAAAGGGAAGAAGACTGCAGCAAGCAGCTCATTCCCAGGAGCAGAAGCTCCTCACGGCTTCTGCCAAGTCCGCAGCATAACGCTGGGGCCGTACAAGCGGACTCAGGTGCGGTAGGGGGTCATCTCAAGAGTTTCAGCAACACTAGCAAGGGAACTCCGGGATCCTACATGTAATATCCCAGGTGTACATTGGAAATTCGAGACGTCTCCCCCTCACACAATTCACAGGCTGTATTCCCAGCAGGTGATAATCAAAGTACCCTTCTTACAACAAGGAAGGGGGTAGTATTCCACACTATATTGTGGTACTGAAGCCAACCGGCTCGGTGAGATCTGAAATATTTGAACACTTACATACAAGCGTTCAAATCAAGATGGAGTCACTCGGAGCAGTGATAGCGAACCAGGAAGAAGGGGACGATATGATGTCACTGGATATCAGGGACGTTTACCTACAGGTCCAAATTTGCCCTTCTCACCAAGGGTACTTCAGGTTCCTGGTACAGAACTGTCACTATCAGTTCAGACGCTGCCGTTTGGATTGTCCACGGCGCCCCGGGTCTTTACCAAGGTAATGGCCGGAATGAGGATTTTTCTTAAAAGAAACATGGACGCTTTCCTGATAAGGGCAAGGTCCAGAGAACAGTTGGAGGTCGGAGTAGCACTATCTTAAGTAGTTCTACGACAGCACGAGTGGATTCTAAATATTCCAAAATCGCAGCTTTTTCCGACGACACGTCTACTGTTCCTAGGGAAGATTCTGGACACAGTCCAGAAAAACGTGTTTCTCCCAGTGGAGAAAACCAGGGAGTTATCCGAGCTAATCGGGATCCTCCTAAAACCAGGAAAAGTGTCAGTGCATCATTGCACAAGAGTCCTGGTAAAAATGGTGGCTTATTACGAAGCAATTCCATTCGGCAGATTTTCCGCAAGAACTCTTCAGTGGGATCTGCTGGACAAATGGTCCGGATCGCATCCTCAGATGCATCAGCGGATAACCCTATATCCAAGGAAAAGGGTGTCTCTCCTGTGGTGATTACAGAGTGCTCATCTTCTAGAGGGCCGCAGATTCGGCATTCAGGATTGGATGCCGGTGACCACGGAGGCCAGCCTGAGAGGCTGGGGAACAGTCACACAAGGAAAAAATTTCCAGGGAAGTGTGATTAAGTCTGGAGAATTCTCTCCGCATAAATAAGCTTAGAGCAAATTTATAATGCTCTAAACTTAGCTAGACCTCTGCTTCAAGGTCAGCCGGTATTGATCCAGTGGGATAACATCACGGCAGTCGCCCACGTAAACAGAAGGGCGGCACAAGAAGCAGGAGGGCAGTGAAAACTGCAAGGATTTTTCGCTAGGCGGAAAATCATGTGATAGCACTGTCAGCAGTGTTCTTTCCGGGAGTGGACGACTGGGAAGCAGACTTCCTCTGCAGGCATGACCTCCACCCGGGAGAGTGGAAACTTCATAGGGAAGTTTTTCAACATGATTGTGGACCGTTGGCAAAGACCAAAGGTGGACATGATGGCGTCCCGCCCGAACAAAAAACGGGACAGGTATTCCGCCAGGTCATGAGACCTTCAGGCGATAGCTGCGGATGTTCTGGTAACACCGTGGGTGTACCAGTCTGTGTATGTGTTCCCTCCTCTGTTTCTCATAACCAGGGTATTGAGAATTATAAGACATAGAGGAGTATGAACTATACTAGTGGCTCCGGATTGGCCAAGAGGGACTTGGTACCCGGAACTTCAAGAAATGCTCACAGAGGACTAAGGGCCTGGGGAGCTAAGAAGGGACTTGATTCAGCAAGTACCATGTCTATTCCAAGACTTACCGCGGCTGCGTTTGACGGCATGGCGGTTGAATGCCGGATCCTGAGGGGAAAAGGCATTCCATAAGAGGTCATACCTACCCTGGTCAAAGCCAGGAAGGAGGTGACCGCACAACGTCATCACCACATGTGGTGAAAATATGTTGCGTGGGTGAGGCCAGGAAGGCTCCACGACGGAAATTCAACTAGGTCGATTTCTACACTTCCTGAAAACAGGAGTGTTTTGGACCTCAAATTGGGGTTCATTAACATTTAAATTTCGGCCCTGTAGATTTTCTTCCAGAAAGAATTGACTTCAGTTCCTGAAGTCCAGATTGTAAAGGATGTATTGCATATACAGTTTTTTTGTGCCCCTAGGGGCACCGTGAGATCTCAACATAGTGTTGGGATTTCTTGAAATCATATTGGTTTGAACCGCTCAAATCTGTGGATTTGAAATATCTCACATGGAAAGTGACCATGCTGTTGACAAATATCTCACATGGGAAGTGACCATGTTGTTAGCCCTGGCCTCGGCCAGGCGATTGTCAGAATGGGCGGCTTTGTCTTACAAAAGCCCATATTAAAATTTTCCATTTGAACAGGACAGAACTGGGACTCGTCTCCAGTTTCTTCATAAAGGGGTGTCAGCGTTTTCACCTGAAACAACCTCTTGTGGTGCCTGCGGCTACTAGGGACTTGGAGGACTCCAAGTTACTAGACGTGGTCAGGGCCCTAAAAATAAATAAATATATATATATATATATATATATATATATATATATATATATATATATATATATATATATATATATATATATATATATATATATATAGTTAGGACGGCTGGAGTCAGAAAGTCTGACTTGCTGTTTATACTGTATACACCCAACAAGCTGGGTGCTCATGCTTCTAAGCAGTCTATTGCACGCTGGATTTGTAGTACAATTCAGCTTGCACATTCTGTGGCAGGCCTGCCACAGACGAAATATGTGGATGCCCATTCCACAAGGAAGGTGGGCTCATCCTGGGCGGCTGCCCGAGGAGTCTCGGCATTACAACTTTGCCGAGCAGCTACGTGGTCAGGGGAGAACACGTTTGTAAAATTTTACAAATTTTGATACCCTGGCTAAGGAGGACCTGGAGTTCTCTCATTCGGTGCTGCAGAGTCATCCGCACTCTCCCGCCCGTTTGGGAGCTTTGGTATAATCCCCATGGTCCTGACGGAGTCCCCAGCATCCACTAGGACGTTAGAGAAAATAAGAATTTACTTACCGATAATTCTATTTCTCGTAGTCCGTAGTGGATGCTGGGCGCCCATCCCAAGTGCGGATTGTCTGCAATGCTTGTACATAGTTATTGTTACAAAAATCGGGTTATTACTATTGTTGTGAGCCATCTTTTCGGAGGCTACTTCGTTTTGTTATCATACTGTTAACTGGGTTCAGATCACAAGTTGTACGGTGTGATTGGTGTGGCTGGTATGAGTCTTACCCGGGATTCAAGATCCTTCCTTATTGTGTACGCTCGTCCGGGCACAGTACCTAACTGAGGCTTGGAGGAGGGTCATAGGGGGAGGAGCCAGTACACACCATGTGACCTAAAAAGCTTTTTAGATGTGCCCTGTCTCCTGCGGAGCCCGCTATTCCCCATGGTCCTGACGGAGTCCCCAGCATCCACTACGGACTACGAGAAATAGAATTATCGGTAAGTAAATTCTTATTATAATCATGCTTGTTAAATGCAGAAGAAAGTTTGAAGGTAACAAAATATTGCAAGTGTGTTATGGAAGACACCCGCACTATACTGTACTATGCGCCAGGCATTACCGTTCACAATTCCTGCTGTCATCATCGACGGATCCCCAGCAAACGCTTGTCATGAAGTTGTGAGTACCCACATTATGGGGTATATTCAATTAGAGTCGGAAACTGCCATCTTGACGGAAAGATGGCAGTTTCTGACTAGAATAGGTCAGACTTGTCGGAAAGCCCGTGGATCTGCGGAATAGCCGCCTATACGTGTGCTTCTGTCGGAAAGGGGACCAAATCAGTCAGGTTTTAGCCCCGTTTCCGACAATGTCAATCCGACTTTTAAAAAAAGTCAGATTGACACTGTCGGATTTGGCCGGGAGTCCGTGCAGCTGCTATTATTGATTATAGAAAAAATACATTCTTAAATAAGCCCTAACATATACCACACGCCAACCGGCGTGTGGTATGTTAGGGCTTTTTTAAGCCGAGTCGGGAAGTCGACCCGATCACACTGCACAGGTTCAATGCCGGGTCACACCCAGGAAGGACCAGTGTCCAGTTTCCGGGAGTGACCCGGCTATGGCAATGTGAGCAGGGTATAACACAGAATGTAACTGCCTGTTAGAGTAGCCTCTACTCTAAAGGTAATAAAAGATTGTTACTTGAAGGTGCATTCATGCAACTTTTTCTAACGTTATATTTTTTTCTAGCTTCCTTCTGTCGCACTTATTACAAAGCACGCTGCAACACTCTTGGTTTCGCAACTGATGCACCTACATGGTCCACCCAGTACTACAGACCTCTGTTCTACGGAGACTCTACCAAAACTGATGGCAAAAGACTTATGGTGCCCATACACTTGTGAGATTGAGCGCGATGCAATATCGTGCTTCGATTTCCCTTGAAGCTCCCTATGCGATAAATCGCTTCAAAAGTGCTTTTTTTGTGCATACAATCATGCGATTTATTGCATGCCCCTTGCGACCAGAAATCGGGTGACCAGAAATGGGTGGAGGGGAGTGTCCAGGAAGGGAGCTAAATACCTCACAGACCACACATCACAGTGCGATAAATCGAATGCGATAAAAACAGCATGTGATCGCACGTGCGATCCGATAAGTATTAAGTGCAGCACATAAGATCTTGAGACGCGAGATTCGACCAGCATGCCCGCGCATTGCGTCACATGGTACAGAAGATGTGCATACAATCCTGCGATTTATCGCACAGATGCGGTCGAAATTTTAGGATTGTACCAGACATCTCACAAGTGTATGGTCACCATTAGAAATGTCACAACAATGGCCAGACTCCACCACTTATTAAAATATATGCTTCAGTTTTTCCTCTATAGTATATGCTTGCTGTACTATCCCTTTAAACCGAGACAATCATGAATTACACAGGTTCTGTGGCTGGCTGACTTCAAGCCTACATTTCATCTGGTTTTAACCAGCTGGAGAACCTGTGTAATTCATGTGCGTCTCCTACTATAGCAGGCTTTCCCAACCTTGGTCCTCAAGGCACACTAACAGGCCAGGTTTTAGTGCTACCCATGCTGGAGCAAGTGACTTCCTAAGTTATTTTGATTTAACCATGTGTGCTGAAGCATGGATATCACTAAAACCTGCACTGTTAGTGTGCCTTAAGGACAGAACTTGGGAATGATTGATTTAGAGGGACACTGATGGCTTAAATTAAATCAAAAGAGTGAGGGTTAGGGTTACCACTTCATCGCTTTAATTCTGGACACATTAATTACACAGGTTCTGTGGCTGATTAAAACCAGGTGACATGGAGTCTTGAGGTCAGCCAGCCACAGAACCTGTGTAATTAATGTGTCCAGAATTAAAGGGATGAGGGTGGCAACCCTACAGGGGTACATAACATGTACAAGCCAATAAAAGTGATCTGAAGGTGGAAAACCCCTTAAAGCAGCGATTAGCGTCAGCATACTTACGTCTAAATAGTTTAACAGTTTCTCTGGTGTGGGATCTGTGCACGGAGGAAATCCCGAATAAAAGGTCCCATTTGTTCCTATCCGCTCCTGCAGGTCCTCAATGGTACTAGCAAAAGAACGTCGGATTGTTGGCATTTTTTTCAGCGGGATTCTGTATGGAGATTAAGCATCATTTGAGAACACATGTAGAAAAGCACCATGTATTACTTCCAGGAGCTGATCACATGGACGTCTTCTTACGATAAAGATATTGTGAAAAGGCTACAGCGAGAACAACGAGTAGTTGTGTAAGTACTGACAACCGTAATAAGGAAGTACAACTGCAGACATATGGACACAGTTATACCCAGAAAGTAGGACTAAATCCACACTTAAAAGAAATTTACAAAATATACAGTTTTTCTGATATAATGCACCCTTAATAAGGAGCCCCTGTGTTTGAAAGACTATGGCCCAGATTTATTAAGCCTTGGAGAGTGATAAATAGCACGGTGATAAAGAACCAACCAGTCTGCTCCTGTCATTATTCAAACACAGCCTGTGACATGAGTTAGGAGCTGATTGGCTGGTACTTTATCACTCTCCATGGCTTGATAAAGCTGGGCCTATGTGTTATATACACAGACAGGGATTTATAGTTAATACATGAGCACTTCCTACCCTCTTTGTAGGAGATAATCTGACCAAACACCGCATGTGCAGGCATGTACTGCATAGCAAAGGAATCTTTTTTCAGTACCTGTTGTCAGTCTCCTACTGCGGTGGAACTACAGGTCTCAGCAACACTCACTTTTGCTTGCACAGTGTCTGGCAGGCCACAGGTAGTGTAAGTGCAATACATTCTTCTGTAGTGACTGGAGTGTTATCATTGCACTTCGCACATGCTGGAATGCAGGCTCTGGAGTGCGATCATTCTCCGGAGTGCCCCTCTCAGCTCCCAGCATGCCAGCTGTAGCTGGCGCAGGTCATTATATAACATGTATACACGCAGCACACAGCTCACTCTCACCTGACTAGCGCTGATCCCGGCTGAATCAGTGCACACAGCAGCAGGGCCCATGTTAGCAGCGTATCCATAGCGGCAGCCAGCAGTATGTATCAGCGCTGTGCACACTGGCGTCTTGTATTGTACCGGCCGGGCAGGTGACTGTCAGATGATCAGAGTCTAATCGCCCACCTGCAGCAGCAGCAATTCCTATGTACACTGCACGTCACTACTCAGCTGACCCAGCAGTCATATGATTGCGGGAGGGCAGCACGCGAATGTGCGCATGCTCAGACTGCTCTGCTCACTATCGCTCTCTGGTGGAATCCGAAGTTATGAAAAAACAAACAAGTCTGTTCTGTTCTGTACATTTCCATCTCCAATCTCTCTGATGTTGTGTGTTGGCCATCGAAGACTGTACTAGAGTTGTTTCATTCTGTTGTTTTGTTTTTTCCTATTCTTACCATCAGTAGAAAAAAACATAGATAGTTTAGCCCAGAGGTTCCCAAACTGTGTGCCGTGGCTCCCTGGGGTGCCTCGGGACACTTGCAGGGGTGCCCTGGGTTGGTGGTCCAGGACCAATTAAAATTATTCATGGTCAATATAATAGGCAAAACCAGTGCTGGTGGCTGCCAGTCATAAAATATGTGGCCAAACAGAAGCAAATCTTGTCCCTCACCACACAACTGACCCTAAGGATGACATATAAACACGATCGACTAAGGGGTACATTTACTAAGCAGTGATAAGAGCAGAGAAGTGAGCCAGTGGAGAAGTTGCCCATGGTAACCAATCAGCACTGAAGTAACATCTATAATTTGCATACTATAAAATGATACAGAGCTGCTGATTGGTTGATGGGGAAATTTCTCCACTGGCTCACTTCTCCACTCTTATCACTGCTTAGCAAATGTTCCCCTTAATGTAATATTTATTTCTAAATTTCTCAATAAGAAATTTTTGGCCTAGGGGTGCCGTGAAAAAAATTCTGATATTCTAGGGCGCCGTGATTCAAAAAAGTTTGGAATCCACTGGTTTAGCCATTAATAGTTGAGTGCTGCACATGCCCAGCCCCCCACCATCGGTCTGCTGCCAGTGAGCTACCAATGTTTTCTCTAGATTAGGTGCTGCCATCGATGGCAAAACCACTTGCCATCTGCCATAGACCATCGCTGGTTGGATAAAGTCGATGGTCATGTCTACTCTGATGGTCAGTACCCATGCAAAACATGCTCTACTGCTGTCTGCATTAAGGGTAGAGATAATGCCCCTGGTTGGGTTCTGTTAGCACTGGGTGGGTGTTTAATGTCCCATAAAGGTCTAGTGGCCCAGGAGTAAGGTATGCAATACTCATATGATGATGCTTGGTGCTGGTGGGCAATGACACTGGGGGCGTGGGAGGTAATATTACAATAATGGCCTATAGATGGGTGTGACTCACTTTGCTGTCGTTTGGGATGCCAGCGGTCAGCATTCCAACAGAGAATCTTGACAGGCGGTAAGTATACTTACCCTCCCCTGCAGCCTAACCCTCCACGGAGGTGCCTAATTCTAACCCCCCTCCCCTTCCCTCAGCCCAACCCTAAACCTTCCTTCCCCGCAGCCTAACCCTAAATATCCCTGGGGGTTCCTAAACCTAAGCCACTCACCCTGCAGCCTAACCCTCCCTTCCCCACAGCCTAACCTTAACTGTCCCCAGGGGTGCCTAAACCTAACCTCCCCCTCTCTGTTGGTTGGATATGTGATGCCGGCAGACGGGATCTCGGCGGTCAACATACTGACAACGGGATCCCGGCCGCCAAAATGCCGTTGGAGGGGGCAAGTGGAACAAAGCCCCTTGAGGGCTTGCCACAGGTTCTACTCCCACTCTATGGGTGTCGTTGACACCCACGAGTGGGAATAGTCCCTGTAAGTTGGCATGCCGACTGTCAGCGTTTCTAGCGATTGGGACTCCGTCATCGCTATCCTGACCACCGGTAACGTGATAACATGCCCTCCCTGCAGCCTAACCCTTCCTTCCCCGCAGCCTAAACCTAACTGTCCCCAGGGGTACCTAAACCTAACCTCCCCGTGCAGGCTAACACTAACAGTGCTCTGCATACTTACAATCAGTATTCTGGGTTTTGGCGTCTGCATTTTGGCTGATGTCGGGGTTAAAGCGTCGGCATTGTGGCCGTGTGTCAGGATTCTGACTGCCGGCATCCCGACCTCTGGGATGAAGACAGGAGAAGGGGGGATGCAAGAGTAAAGGAATGGGTGCAAGGTAAAGGAATGGGTGCAGGGAAGAAGAGCATAAAGCATATTGGAAGCGCTGTCTATAAACCAGGCAGTGGATTGGCCATAGGGCTCACCAGGAATATCCCTGATAGGCCGACATGTCTGTGGGGCCTGTTTTGTGTGTTGTCATGTGGCCTCACCCCCCACTTGACAGGCAGCCCACCGCACTCAGGGGGTAATTCAGACTTGATCGTAGATGTGCTAAATTTAGCACATCTACGATCACTTTCACAGACATGCGGGGGGACACCCAGTATAGGGCTTGTCCGCCCAGCATGTCTGGCTCTGCACCCCCCCCCCTTCCCCCGCACAGGTACAAAAGCATTGCGTGATGCTTTTGTACCTGAAGAGTAGCTCCCTACCAATGCAGCTCCTGCGCGCTGGCAGGAAGCTACCCGTCGTTCTCCAGGTCGCAGCGGCTGTGTGTGATGCCCCAAAAATGGCGGCCCAACACCGCCGGCCCGCCCCCTCCCGCCCAGCGAACGCCTCTGCTTGTCAATCAGGGAGAGGTGATTGCTGGGCTGAGATACCGATCGCATCTCTGGAATGCGCCAGCGCAATGCGGTGCCTGTGCATGTGCAGTTCAGACCTGATCGCCCGCTGTGCGAAAACGAACAGCAGCGATCAGGTCTGAATTAGCCCCTCAGTACACTGCATTCTCCCCATTCATTGTTATTTCATCTCTACAGTCCAGCAACTCTGCCATCCAGTGATGTTACCATGGCTGCACGGTATGTTATACCTATTGTGCTGCCCATGTTATGCCACTTTTTACAGGAACTTTTAGTTCCCAATCTGCCCCTGGTCTCAGACACAACTGCAGCAAAAGACACAAGGAAGGCTGCGATTGCGTACAATCAGGCCTTATGAAGAGGGATCCCACCCCTTTAACAGACCTCACCCCTTCATCAGACCGCACCCCCATTTGGGCTGCTTCCATAAATTTCCCGGGCAGGTTTTCCATCCCAATCCGCCCCTGACCTCAGGTGTATAGCCACTCTCCCATGATGCATAGCCACACCCAATATCCCGCGCAGCATGGTTGCTTGTATGGACTGACAATGACACAATGTTGGCAGGTATGACTTATACCCCTTTTCCACTAGCTTAAAACGGGGGCGCGCATCGACACAGGTTTTTAGTAAGTGGAAACGGCTCCCAAACAAAAGACACGGGTTGAGTGACCCTGGAATTCTACTCGGGTAGCTATCTGGGTTGAACACAGGAATGACCCGGGTAATTGTGCAGTGGAAACGGTCATTACCCGTGTTTTCAGACCCGAGTAACGCTTTGAGACACTGATTGGTGCTTCTGGGGCACAGGAAGATGTCATCCCTGGGAGACATGCTGGGTGCATGCAGGCATCGCAGCAGCTTCTAATCGCTGAGTTGACACGCTGGGCACAGCTATTGCAGCAGCTTGCACAAAGACACTCCGCTGGACACATGTAGGCATTGAAGCAGCTTGCAAACAAACAGACACTTTACAGCAGCAGAAGTTCCAGCACAGCAACATGGCTACCCATACCTGGTCATAAAAGAGCTGCTTAATATTCAGGGAGGGGAAGAAATTAGAAGGTAGGTGACTGCAACAGTTAAGGATGCTGTCGTGTATAAAAACTTATCCCTTATGCTGGCAAAAAACAAATTGAAGGCACTACGCAATTTACTAAAGTACACGACCATGCAGGGCCGGCTCCAGGCCTACTAGCACCCTGTGCGAGAAAATGTAAAAGCGCCCCCTCCCATACTCTATGCGCGCGCCGCGCTCCTGGAAAAGTGGGCGTGGCATCTGAAAAAGTGGGCGGGGCCTCAACTTCATATTATCACACTATAAATAAATAAATATATTTTCACACCCCCTCTACGCACACAATTAGCAGCATTACACATAACAGCTACAGTAGTGTTCCTTACACACAATGTCTCCAGTATAGTGCCAGCTACACATAATGTCTACAGTAGTGCAGTGCCAGATAGACATGACATGCCCCGCAGCAGTGCCAGCTACACATGACATGCCCCCAGCAGTGCCAGCTACACGACATGCCCCCCAGCAGTGCCAGATAGACATGATATACCCCCCAGCAGTGCCAGATAGACAGGACATGCCCTGCTGCAGTGCCAGCTACACATGATATGCCCCCCAGCAGTGCCAGCTACACATGATAGTGTTCACTCTAGGATTTTTTTAGGGCAGGGGTGCTGATCACGGGGAGGGCACATTTTGCACTTGGGAGGGCACATATTTAAGTTAGAAGGGCAAAATTCTGTACATACTGTAATGCTTGTTGCTCCGCTCAAAATCATGGACCTTGCGCGCCGTAGGCGCGCATCAAAAATTTAGGGGCGTTGCTTCGTGGGGAAGGGGCGCGGCCACATAATAGTGTCAATTCGCATTACACCACACAGTAGTGCAGCTAATACACATTGCACCAGGTAGAACCTCCTATACACACTGCGACAGGTAGAGCACGTTAAGACACTTTGTGCCAGGCAGAGCACTTTAGACACTTTGCGCCAGGTATTGCACTGAGACATGGGAACACTACATGATATGCCCCCCAGCCGTGCCAGCTAGACACGACATGCCCCCCAGCCGTGCCAGATGCACATGACATGCCCCCCAGCAGTGCCAAATGCACATGACATGCCCCCCCAGCAGTGCCAGATGCACATGACATGCCCCCCAGCAGTGCCAAATGCACATGACATGCCCCCCCAGCAGTGCCAAATGCACATGACATGCCCCCCCAGCAGTGCGAGAAACATAATTGCCCCCACAGTGCCAGATACATAAATGCCCCCCACAGTGCCAGATACATAAATGCCCCCCACAGTGCCAGATACATAAATGCCCCCCACAGTGCCAGATACATAAATGCCCCCCACAGTGCCAGATATATAAATGCCCCCCACAGTACCAGATACATAAATGCCCCCCACAGTACCAGATACATAAATGCCCCCCACAGTGCCAGATACATAAATGCCCCCCACAGTGCCAGATACATAAATACCCCCCACAGTGCCAGATATATAAATGCCCCCCACAGTGCCAGATATGCCCCCACAGTCCCAGATAGATAAATGACCCCACAGTGCCAGATACATTAATGCCCCCTCACAGTGCCAGATAAATGCCCCCACAGTGCCAGATACATTAATGCCCCCTCACAGTGCCAGATAAATGCCGCCACAGTGCCAGATACATCAATGCCCTCCCCCGAGTGCCAGATATGCCCCCACAGACCCAGATAGATACATGACCCCACAGTGCCAGAAATGCCCCCACAGTGCCAGATACATTAATGCCCCCTCACAGTGCCAGATAAATGCCCCCACAGTGCCAGATACATTAATGCCCCCTCACAGTGCCAGATAAATGCCGCCACAGTGCCAGATACATCAATGCCCTCCCCCCAGTGCCAGATATGCCCCCACAGACCCAGATAGATACATGACCCCACAGTACCAGAAATGCCCCCACAGTGCCAGATACATTAATGCCCCCTCACAGTGCACAGATAAATGCCCCCACAGTGCCAGATAAATGCCCCCCCACAGTGCCAGATACATTAATGCCCCCCCCACAGTGCCAGATAAATGAATGCCCCCCACAGTGCCAGATAAATGCCCCCCACAGTGCCAGATAAATGTCCCCCACAGTGCCAGATACATTAATGCCCCCCCCCCAGTGCCAGATATGCCCCCACAGTCCCAGATAGATACATGACCCCACAGTGCCAGATACATTAATGCCCCCTCACAGTGCACAGATAAATGTCCCCCCCCCACAGTGCCAGATAAATGAATGCCCCCCACAGTGCCAGATAAATGAATGCCCCCCACAGTGCCAGATAAATGCCCCCCACAGTGCCGGATAAATGCCCCCCACAGTGCCAGATATGCCCCCAGTACCTGCTGTGCGAGAGAGGGGGAGTGCTGCTGTGCGCGCCGCTGCGGCCGCTGTCTGTGCTGTCTGCCGCTGTCTGTGCGCGCTGTGCGGCGCCGGTGTCTGACATCAGACGCCGGCGCCGCATAGCGCACACAGCGGCGGCGCACACAGCGGGAGGACAGCAGTGGAGATCAGGGCCGGCTCCAGGCTCCGACATGGCGGCGCCAGCGTGCGGCGCCCTTTAGGGTGGCGCCCTGCGCGGCCGCTCGAGACGAACATGCCTCGAGCCGGCCCTGCGACCATGACCGCAAGAAAACTGGCGCTGGACAGATTGAACGGGCATATTATGACCTATGCTATAGTGTCTTTGGCAAAACTGTACTAACAAATCCCATAGAACTATTATCATCCAGCTGTCGCCAGATGTCAGTACAGGAGGACCATGAGTAAACACAACACAGCCTTCCCAGCCCACAATGCAGCCCACCATCCCCGCTGCTTATATCGGACAGAAGTTTTGAAGATTCAACCGGCAACAATGATTCCATCAGTGGACACAGACGCTGACTGACAGGGACGCGCAGCTTCTCTGGAGAGACTCCAGATTACCTCAGCGGTACCAGGGGGTCATAGCAGGAAGGGAGCGATTATTAGTGTACTAAGTCCCCTATCAGGGTACTTAGTCTGCGACCCGGCTAAGCTTGGCATTAGCGATAAGGGCGCGGTGGGGGCTGGCTCCAAATAACTTTGTGTCTCCCTAAGGGGCTCTTTGTGGGTTAATTGTGCTTAACTTTTTCCTGTGTGTGTGCTGTCACATTTACATTATGTCAGGTAATAAGTGTGTTTCTTGTACAGCGGAGTGTTCCTCTTCACCAGGGGGCTCAATACTGGGTACTCAGGGCAGTGCACCTTCCCAGAATAGCGGGACAGAACCGGAGTGGGTTAATTCCATTAAAGGAATGATCTCCAATATTTCTACGAAATTATCACGCAATGAGAAAGAGACACAATACTTAAGACAGACTGTGGATGAATTTATGAATAGAAACTCAGTCCCCAAACCAGCGTCTCAATCCCCTCCCATTTGTCCACAAAAACGATCTCTGGCCCATATCCTGCAGTCTGACTCTGACGCTGACGAGGCAGACATGGAGGATGGCGAGGTGGATTTGGAGGGGGTGGGGGGGATGCTACTTTGTCACAGGGAATAGAAGCTCTTATAGAGGCTATCAGAGATGTCCTGCAAATTCCCGATAAGGTGTCAAGAAGAGTGTGAGGAATCTTAGTTTGATGTAAAAAAGAAGTCCTCAGTCAGTTTTCCTGCGTCAGAGGAATTGAATACCCTGTTTGAAGAACCGTGGGTTAATCCTGATAAGAAATTTCAAATCCCTAAAAGGTTGCTCTCATCTTTTCCTTTTCCTCTGGAGGATAGGAAAAAATGGGAAAATCCACTGATAGTGGACGCATCAGTCTCTAGGCTGTCACAAAAAAATTGTATTGCCTGTCCCTGGTGCAGCCTCCCTAAAAGACATGGCTGATCGTAAAATTGAGATTACACTCAAATAATTTTACACAGCTGCTGGGGTAGCCCAGAGACCCACTATTGCATGTGCGTGGATCACAAAAGCAACTGCTAAATGGTCTGGTAACCTAATTGAGGGGTTAGATTCCTTGTCTAGGGGGGATGTTGTTTTACTCCTGCAGCATATACAGGACTCTGCAAACTTTATGGTGGAAGCCATAAAAGAGATAGGTTTACTTAATGCACACACCACCGCTATGGCAGTGTCAGCACGCACGGGCTTGTGGCTATGCCAGTGGACTGCTGATGCGGACTCCAGGAAGGGCGTGGAAGGCCTACCATTCACAGGAGAGGCCTTGTTTGGGGATGAACTAGACAAATGGATCTCCAAAGCTACTGCGGGTAAGTCTACGTATCTTCCTTCTGTAGCTCCCCAGCCAGGGGACGGCCAAGTTTAAGGGCAAATCCAGAGGTGCTTCTACAGCCTCCAGAGGCGCAAGATGTAAACCAGCAACTGCAGGTGCTCGGGACCAGAGCTCAGGCTCTGCTTCCTCAAAGCCTTCAGTATGACGGTGGACCGCGATGCCTGGAGGGCTGTCAGGTGGGAGCCCGACTAAAATTCTTCAGTCACATCTGGTCAAGTTCGTGCCAAGATCCCTGGGTCATAAATTTTATTTCCCAGGGCTACAGACTGGAGTTCCAAAAGCTCCCACCTCACAGGTTCTTCAAATCAGGCTTACCAGTTTCACAAGAATCAAGTATAACTGTACAGCATGCCATCCAAAAACTGGTACAGACTCAAGTCATTGTTCCAGTTCCATCTCATCTGCACAACAATTGGTACTATTCCAAATTGTTTGTAGTACTGAAACCGGTCGGTTCGGTATAGCCGATTCTGAACCTCAAGTTCTTGAAACCTTTCTTAAGTTCAAGATGGAGTCTCTGAGAGCGGTGATCTCAGGTCTGGAGGAAGGGGAATTCCTAGTGTCTCTGGATATCAAGGATGCGTACCTTCACATTATGATCTGGCCGCCATATCAGGCTTAGCTACGGTTTGCACTGCAGGACTGTCACTACCAGTTCCAGGGCCTGCCATTTGGTCTCTCCACGCCACTGAGGGTATTCACCAAAGTGATAGCAGATATGATGTTTATACTCCGCAAACGGAGTGAATATAATTCTGTACCTGGACGATCTTCTGATAAAGGTGCCGTCCAGGGAGAGGTTGCTGGACAGCATTGGTCTCTCAACTAAACTTCTCCAGGATCACGGGTGGATTCTGAACCTTCCGAAATCTCACCTAGAGCCAACACAGAGGCTTCCCTTCCTGGGAATGATACTGGACACGGAGTCGCAGAAAGTGTTCCTTCCGTTGGAAAAGGCATCGATGGTTCAGGATGTCTTGAAGCCAACCCGGATATCCGTGCATCTATGAATTCACCTTCTGGGGAATGCATAGATGCTCTTCAAAACGAGACGCTTCGATATGGAAGGTTTCATGCAAGACACAGATTTCTCACCTCGTTGAGGGTCGTTCGGAATTCAGGACTGGAGCCTCAGAGGTTGGGGAGCAGTCACCCAGGGGTGCAGTTTCAAGGAAGATGGTCAAGTCAGGAAGTCATCCTTCCAATCAACATTCTGGAACTCAGGGCCATATAAAACGCCCTTCTGCAAGCATCATATCTTCTTCAAGATCAGGTCATTCAGGTCCAGCGGAAAGTGTGATGGCAGTGACGTACATAAACTGACAGGGCGGAACGAAAAGCAGGGCAGCAATGTCAGAGGTGTCAAGAATTCTCCTCTGGGCAGAAAAAAACGCTGTGGCATTGTCAGCAGTCATCATTCCGGGAGTAACTGGAAAGCAGACTTCCTCAGCAGACACGACCTGCACCCGGAAGAGTGGGGCCTTCACCCGGTAGTGTTCAGGTGCTTGACACGTCGATGGGGATATCCACAAATCGACATGATGGCCTCTCGTCTCAACAAGAATCTCAAGCAGTATTATTCCAGGTCGAGAGACCCACAAGCAGTGGCAGTAGACGTTCTGACGACTCCATGGGTCTATCAGATGGTGCACATGTTTCCTCCACTTCCTCTGATCCCAAGAATTCTAAAAAGAATAAAAAGGGAAAAGGTTCAAGCAATACTCATTGCTCCGGACTGGCCAAGAAGGGCCTGGTATGCAGACCTACTGGAGATGCTCCTCGAAGATCCGTGGCCTCTACCTCTTCGCGAGGATCTTCTGCAACAGGGCCTGTTCGTCTATCAGGACTTACCGCAGCTACGTTTGACGGCATGGAAGTTGAACGGCTGATTCTGGCCAGAAGAGGGATCCCTAACAAAGTTATCCCGACTATGATTCAAGCCAGGAAGGGGGTAATGTCTAAACACTACCACTGTATTTGGAAGAAATATGTCTCTTGGTGTGAGAGCAGAAATTATTCTGCGGTGGAATTTTATCGGAGACGTTTCTTGCTTTTTCTGCAGGCAGGTGTGGATGTGCGCCCACTTCTGGGCTCCAAAAAAGTCCAGGTTTCAGACTTGTCCATTATTTTAAAAAAACAATTGGCTTCTCTCCCTGAGGTCCAGATGTTCTTGAAAGGTGTTCTGCACATCCAGCCTCCCTTTGTGCCTCCCACGGCACCTTGGGATCTCAATTTGGTGCTGCAGTTCCTCCAATCGGACTGGTTTGAACCGTTACAGGAGGTGGATGTAAAATATCTTACGTGGAAGACCGTCACACTGTAGGCCTTGGCTTCAGCAAGACGTGTGTCGGAGCTGGGGGCTTTGTCTCACAAAAGCCCCTATTTAATTGTCCATGAGAACAGAGCTGAACTCAGAACTCGTCAGCAATTTCTTCCTAAAGTGGCGTCTGCGGTTTCACATCAACCAACCTATTGTGGTTCCAGTTGTCACCGACACCTCTGCTACTTCAAAGTCTTTGGATGTTGTGAGGGCTTTGAAAGTATACGTAAAGAGGACAGCTCGTCACAGGAAATCCGACTCGCTGTTCATTCTCTATGATCCCAATAAAATTGGGTGTCCTGCTTCAATGCAGACAATTGCACGCTGGATCAGGCTCACTGTCCAGCATGCTTATTCCATGGCAGGTTTGCTGGTTCCAAAATCTGTACAGGCCCACTCTACTAGGTCGGTGGGTTCTTCCTGGGCGACTGTCCGGGGTGTCTCGGCTCTACAGCTTTGCTGAGCGGCTACTTGGTCTGGTTCGAACACGTTTGCAAAGTTCTACAAGTTCGATACTTTGGACTCTGAGGACCTTTAGTTTGGTCAATCAGTTCTGCAGGAACCTCAGCACTCTCCCACCCAGTTTGGGAGCTTTGGTACATCCCCATGGTACTAAATGGAACCCCAGTATCCTCTAGGACAGGGGCGGGGAACCTTTTTTCTACCAAGGGTCATTTGGATATTTATAAAATCCTTCGGGGGCCATACAAAAATTATCAACTTAGAAATGAGCCTGTCCCCAGTTGTTATGCCCCAGTAGATATGCCTCCAGTAGATATGCCCCCAGTCAGTAGTTATGCCCTCAGTCAGTAGTTATGCCCCCATTAGATATGCCCCCAGTCACTTGTTATGCCCCATTAGATATGCCCGCAGTCACTTGTTATGCCCCATGAGATATGCCCCCTAGTAGCGACACTTACACACACACACACATTAAAAGAAAAAACTCCACAATACTCATCAGCCCCGCTCCTGCTTTCGGACCATTGCCCTCCGCCTGGCCGCTCGCTCCTCAGAACTATGGGAGAGTAGTCATGACATTTCTCCCATAGCACCGCACAGCCGCACGCGCACACTGCCAGAGCCGGAGCTCAGGAGTGAGCTCCTGCCTCTGGCTGCTGCTGAGGGAAAGAAGCCAGGCACCCACTAGTAACAAAATCTCAGCGGGCGACTGGCTAGGTGAATCTGGCTGGGCCGGATCAAGTGGCTCTGCGGGCCTTATACAGCCCTCGGGCCTGAGGTTCCCCACCCCTGCTCTAGGACATAAAAGAAAATAGGATTTTAATTACCTACCAGTAAATCCTTTTCTCATATTCCGTAGAGGATACTGGGCGCCCACCCGGTGCTTTGTTCTTCCTGCACTGTTACTTGGTTAAGTATTGTTGGTTCAGCTGTTCCTGTTTAAAGTTGGGTTAGCATATCTTTCCTCTGGTTTCCACTATCCTTTATATCAGGGGTAGCCAACCCTGGTCCTCGAGAGCTACCAACAGTGCACGTTTTTTCCAGGTCTCCTCACAGAGTGCACCTGTGGATCTTTTAAAATGTGACAGTTAGTAATAACTGCACATGTGCACCTGCCAGGTGAGCTGGAAAACGTGAACTGTTGGTAGCTCTTGAGGACCAGGGTTGGCTACCACTGCTTTATATCCTTCTCTCAAAGTATGTCCGTCTCCTCTGGCACAGTATCCTAGACTGAGTCTGGTAGGAGGGGCATAGAGGGAGGAGCCAGCCCACACTATCAAATTCTTAAAGTGCCCATGGCTCCTAGTGGACCCGTCTATACACCATAGTTCTAAATGGAACCCCAGTATCCTCTATGGACTACGAGAAAAGGATTTACCGGTAGGTAATTAAATCCTATTTTTACAGAGTGTTCTGTTTGCACTTCAATATTATACACTGTTACCTCAGAAAATGTGTGCTAGCTGTTTGCCAATTGCTTAAAAGAAAAACGAATAACTTTCGAACAATTTTTATAGCTGAGAAATTATAGAAAATAAATAAATACTAAACTGCAAAATAATGTAGGTTAATACCGCGCTAAGGTGTAAAAAGCTGCTCCAATTTTAAAGTAGTTAGAAGAGATGGTATGGGAGCGCTAGTGTTAATTATTATATGTACCTGCAAAGTAAAAAACAAATGTTTAATAAAACAATTAATTAGCATTAAAAAATGCTGCTGCTATGTTGCAGAATGTTTACACTCTTTTTTGAGTACTTTTCTTGGGATACCGGACGGCCGGTATGGAGGTTGCTGGTGTCAGAGTTTACGTGTCTTTTGCGGGCGGGGAAGTGGCTTCCCTATCTACCTGTCCCTATCCTATCTTCCTTACCTGCGACGCTGGTTACTCGTCCTGGCAATCGTCCTCCGTTCCTGGCGTGTTCCGCGAAACCGGAAGTTATCGCTCCGTGACTTCCGGTATGACGTACGTCCGGTTTCCCAGCATCCAACGCGTTTCGTGACTGAGCACTTTGTCAAGGATGTTTGTTGTTCCTGTTGGGTTAGGCTTTATAAAGGGAAATCCTCATAAAACTTTATTAACAAAAATGGAAGTCCTTACCGGAAGTGACTTCATAAAAAAGCGGGTAGCACATGTTCTATTACTTTGCAGTGTGTTATATGAAATGTATGTGAAAAAAATAAAAAAATGTAAAAGAATGTATATGAAGGTGTTATTCTTGTAAATTCTTGAACTATTCTTGTGAAGGAGAAGGTTTTTTATAACAAAAAATGTATTTATAAAAAAACTTTCATTTATAAAAAGACTTTCAGTTCTATGTCTATGTTTAGACCTCGTGGTGTCATTGTTGCCAGTTCATATATCCACTTCGTCTCTGTTTTTTTTAGATCGGTGACTATATCTCCTCCTCTCCAATGAGGTTTTACCTGTTGTATAGCTGTGAATTTCAGATCAGTGGGATTTATTTGATGTTTTTTTTTTAAATGTTCAGGGACGCTATGTGTCTGTAACCCTTTTGTAATGTTGTACAGATGTTCAGCAACACGGATTCTTAATTTTCTCTTCGTCTGTCCCACATACTGCATGCCGCACGGGCACTCTAGGAGATATATGACTCCTTCTGAGTCGCACGTCAATTTTTGTTTTATGGAATATTCTTTATTTGTTTGATTTGATTTGAAGGCTGTAACAGCTTGTGTAGATCTTGCCTTTGTTAATTTGCAACAATTGCAGTTGAGACATTTAAAAAAAACTTTTGTTTCATCTTTTTTTATTGTATTATTTTCCACTGGAATGTAGCTTCTTGTTAATTCTTGTTTAAGATTTTTAGCTCTCCTGTAAATAATTTGTGTTTTTTTTGGAAGAAGTGTCTTCAGTTCAGTATCTAGTTCGAGTATATGCCAGTGTTTGGATATGATCTTTTCAAAATCTTGATGCTTGGAATAATATTGTGTAACGAAAGCTGTATCCATTTTTCTTTTGTTTTCTTCTTTATAGTTATATGTAATAGTTTCTTTTCTGTCTAACTGCCTGATTTTCTCAAATTGTTGTAGCAGGATTTTTTCGTTATAGCCTTTTTCTGAATATTTCTTCACTAGTGTTTTTCCTTGTTCTTGAAAATGGTTATCGTCTGTACAATTTCTCAGAATTCTTCTAAATTGGCCGCACGGTTTATTTCTTACCCAATTTCTATGATGGTTACTACTATACGGTAGTATGTTATTGCCGTCAACTTCTTTCCTGTAGGTCTGTGTTTGAAGTTTTCCATCTTTTATATAGATCTTTAAGTCGAGGAAATTTACTTCTAACCTGCTGGTAGTAATTGTAAATTTTAGACCAATTTCGTTGTTGTTCATATATCTAATTAAATCTTCTAGTTCTTTTTCGGAGCCTTCCCAAACGAAAAAAAGATCATCTATATAACGATGCCAGCTAATGATGTTATTTCTCTAGGGGTTGTTCGTCCAGATGTTGTCATCCTCCCATTTGGATACAAAGAGATTTGCATAACTTGGGGCTGCTGGAGTCCCCATTGCGGTGCCCTTCGTTTGTAAGAAGTAATCACCATTGTACCAGAAAAAATTGTGTGTTAATATAAACTCTAACTGTTCCATGATGAAATTAACCTGAGCATTCGGTAAATCTGTCTGATTATTCAGGTAGTATGAGGTATGTTCACAGCCAATGGAGTGTCCTATACATGTGTATAATGATTTTACATCTGATGTACATAAGATGTAAGATTCCTGCCATTGTAACTTTTCCAATATTTGTAATATGTGAATTGTGTTAGGCGCCGGGGTCCGCTCGGCCGTGCGGCCCGGCGCCTAGCAACCAGGGACGCCGTGCGCGTTCAGCCGCCGGCTCCCTGGCAACGCTAAGACGCCGGGCGCACGGAGCCGCTCTGACCTTAGCAACGGGGACGCCACGTTCAGCCGCGTTCCCCGTTGCTGGGTCTATTCTCATTACCCTGATTATGTGCTGGCCGTGCAGCATGCAAGCTGCACGGCATTTCTATTTGATTGTCCTGTCTGGATCCTGATTGGAGGGTGCCTGAATAAAGGCACCCTCAGGACTTCTTACAGACGCCGGTGATAGCTTCCTGTTTGCCTGTGTCTGCTGCAGAGAGTTCCCAGTCCCGGTCTTTTCGGTTGTTCCTGTCCTCAGAGATCCTGTACTCGGAAGTTACCATCTGTTCCTGGAGTCTGACCGAGCACCTTTAACATCTGGTGGTGTTCGTGAGTCGCGGCGCAGCCGTGTGTTGCGGCTTGTCCGCTTCTGTTTATTATTTTGTTTAATTGTGTTCTGGAGCTTTGCGGAGGATTCCGCTTCCACAGATCCACTCTGGTGTCCGGCGGTGCCGGATAGGAGTGTCGGATCAGTGGATCCTTGGTTGTCCTTTTTCCTGGCGGCTAGTCCGCACATACCTTTTGATTTAGTTAGTTAGCTTGTAACCCCTGGCCTGGTTGCTTAGTCAGAGGGCCCCTTGTTATCACCCTGTCTCGGACTTCCCCTTGTCTCCCATTAAGACCTGCGGGGGCATCGGGGTTGGGCAGACATAATCCGCCCTTCGAACGCGGCTGCCATGGGCTCAAGCAACCATAGTCTCGCAGGGGATTTCTGATAACACGGGCGAGACAACGGAGTTAGGGCGCCAGGGGTTACTAGGCTATCCAGCTCCCACAACCAGCTTATTTTCCTGTACTCAGATCCCTGCCATAAGATCTCCTCCGGTCTGGAGTACAGGAATCATAACATTATCACCGGCCTACAAAAGAAAAGATTTAACTTACAGTAAATTTTTTCACTTTTTAGTTGGGAGATTTTTGTCGGCCTTATGAATCCCACCGGTGTTGGGCCAAACCCTGGCCAGCTTCTTGTTAGTCAGATTCAGGAACTTACTCAGATGGTTCAGGATCTGTCCCTCCGGGTGAGGTCACAGGAAGATCTGTTACGGACTTCCCCGAGGGTCATCCCTGAACCAAAAATGCATCTGCCTGACCGTTTTTCTGGGGATAGAAAACAGTTTTTTAATTTTAAAGAATCTTGCAAACTGTATTTTCGTTTAAGACCAGTTACCTCAGGTACAGAGGCTCAGCGGGTTGGGATTATTATTTCTCTACTTCAGGGGGATCCTCAGACCTGGGCTTTTGGTTTAAAGACAGACGATCCGGCCTTATCGTCTGTAGACGCCTTTTTAAAATCTTTAGGGCTATTGTATGACGACCCTGATAGAGAGGCGACCGCAGAAAGTCAGTTGCGTGCTCTTAGACAGGGTAGGAATCCCGCAGAGAATTATTGTACGGAGTTTCGCCGTTGGTCGAACGACTGTGGCTGGAATGACCCAGCCCTGCGCAGTCAGTTTCGCCTCGGCTTATCGGAATCTATAAAAGACAGTCTCCTCCAGTATCCCGCTCCTGAGACCCTCGATAACCTCATGGAGCTATCTATTAAAATAGATCGTCGGCTCAGAGAGCGGAGGGCTGAAAAAGGGGCATCTGTCGGGTCCTCTCCCTGGGTTCCTTCCATTCCTGTAGACATAGAGGAGCCTATGCAGATTGGTCTCTCCAAATTGTCTCCGGAAGAAAGAACCAGGAGGCAAAATTATGGTCTGTGTTTATACTGCGGAGGTAAGGGACATTTTACCCGTAGTTGTCCAAACAAGTTGGGAAACTTCCTGACCAAGTGAATTGTGAGGGGGTTCACTTTGGTCTGCAGCTCATCTCCTCAAATAATTCACTGTTGGTTCCTGCTAAAGTTTCCTATGGCAGCCTCTGTTCCTCGGTCTCTGCTTTTGTGGACAGTGGAGCTGCAGGAAACTTTATGGATTTAACATGGGCCAAGGCCTTAGGTATTCCTCAGCTAACCTTAGGTAGGTTTATCACCATGCATGGTTTAGATGGGAGTCCTTTATCCAATGGGGTTATTTCTCTATGTACACCTCCTGTTTTGCTCTCGGTGGGAGCTCTGCATTCTGAAAAAATTGAGTTTTTCCTTACCCATTGTCCAGCAGTTCCTGTGGTTCTGGGTCATCCTTGGCTGGCCTTTCATAATCCCGTCATTGATTGGCAGTCTGGGGAGATCCTACAATGGGGTACCATCTGTGATAAAGAATGTATTACGCTTCCTATCCGAGTAGCTGCCGCCAGTTCCGCACATATTCCTGGGGAATACCAGGATTTTGTTGATGTGTTTTCCAAGGGCAATGCGGATATTTTGCCTCCCCATAGGCCTTATGATTGTGCCATTGAGTTAATTCCTGGTGCCACGTTGCCTAAAGGAAGGTTATATGCATTGTCTGGTCCTGAAACTGTGGCCATGAATGAGTATGTGAAAGAAAGCCTTGGGAAAGGGTTTATCAGGCCATCTAAATCCCCTTTAAGTGCAGGTTTCTTCTTCGTAGAAAAGAAGGATGGTTCACTCAGACCCTGCATTGACTTTAGAGCTTTGAATAAAATCTCAGTAAAGAATACTTACCCTCTGCCGCTGATCTCTGTCCTCTTTGATCAGCTACGTTCGGCTGTTATTTTTTCTAAGATTGATCTTAGAGGAGCATATAACCTCATCAGAATCAGGTCAGGGGATGAGTGGAAAACGGCATTTAGTACTCAGTCGGGCCACTATGAGTATCTGGTCATGCCATTCGGCCTATCTAACGCTCCGGCAGTTTTCCAGGATCTCATTAATGATGTGCTCCGTGAGTTTCTGGGAAGATTCGTCGTGGTCTATTTAGACGATATTTTGATATATTCTGACTCCGTGGAACAACATGTTACCCAGGTGCGTCAGGTGCTAAAGAGATTACGTGAAAATCACTTATATGCCAAGCTGGAGAAGTGTGAATTTCATGTCACGGAAGTATCCTTTTTAGGGTACATTATTTCCCCTCGGGGATTCCGAATGGAACCAAAAAAGCTCCAAGCCATCCTTAGTTGGGCGCAACCCACCAATTTAAAAGCAATTCAGCGCTTTTTAGGGTTTGCAAACTACTATAGAAGATTTATTCACTCTTTCTCTGACCTAGTTGCTCCCATTGTGGCACTTACTAAGAAGGGAGCAGATCCTACCAATTGGTCATGTGAAGCGGAGTTATCTTTTCAGGCCTTAAAACAAGCCTTTGTCTCAGCCCCTGTCCTTAGACATCCCAACCCAGAATTACCTTTCATTATTGAGGTGGATGCCTCGGAGGTTGGAGTAGGGGCTATCCTTTCTCAGAAAGATCCAGATTCCCTTGAGTTACATCCTTGTGCCTTTATGTCCAGGAAATTCTCATCTGCAGAATCCAACTATGATGTTGGTAACCGGGAATTGCTGGCTATTAAATGGGGTTTCGAGGAGTGGAGACATTGGCTTGAAGGAGCTACCCACACCATTTCAGTTTTGACTGATCACAAAAATCTTCAATACATTGAATCGGCTAAACGACTGAATGCCCGACAGGCTCGTTGGGCTTTATTTTTTACTCGTTTCAAATTCATTATCACCTTCAGACCAGGTTCCAAGAATACCAAGGCAGATGCCCTGTCACGCAGTTTCCTTCCGGTTCAAGACAACAGTCCTGTTACTCCCATACTTCCGCCTTCAGTCATTCAGGCAGGTCTCACACAGGATGTATTTTCCCAATTAAAGCTGCTTCAACATCAAGCTCCGGGAAATACTCCTGCTAGTCGTCTTTTTGTTCCTGAGTTTTTGAGAGCAACTGTTTTGGCGGAATTTCATGATAGCAAAGTTGCAGGGCATCCGGGAATCGCTAAGACTTTGGAATTAGTATCCCGCTCAGTATGGTGGCCTGGTCTTTCCAAAGACATTAAAGAGTTTGTTTTTTCGTGTCAGGTCTGTGCACAGCATAAAGTTCCCCGTTCTTTGCCTATTGGTCAACTTATGCCCTTGAAAGTTCCTCTTAGGCCATGGTCGCATATCTCCATGGATTTTGTGGTGGATCTCCCTCTGTCAGCCGGATGCCGAGTCATATGGGTGGTAGTGGACCGTTTTAGCAAGATGGCCCATTTTATTGCTCTTCCCCGATTGCCATCTGCCCAGGGATTGGCAGTCTTGTTCCTCCGTCATGTTTTCAGACTCCATGGGTTACCCACTGATATTGTTTCTGACAGGGGTCCACAATTCATTGCGCAATTTTGGAAGTCTTTTTGTGCTTCATTAAAGATGAAATTATCATTAACCTCCGGCTATCATCCACAATCCAATGGACAGACTGAGCGAGTTAACCAATCTCTAAAACAATATTTGCGTTTGTACTCGGCCAAACTCCAAAATGACTGGTCTGAGTTTCTTCCATTGGCGGAGTTTGCTTATAATAATGCCTGTCATTCCTCCACCAATGTGTCTCCATTTTTTGCAGTTTTTGGTTTCCACCCCAGAGCTAATTCATTTTTTCAACATTCCTCTGTCTCCTCTCTGGCCCTGACCTCTCATCTTAAACTTATTTGGAAAAAAGTGCACCTGGCTCTCAGAAAAGCAGCTTTCCGGGAAAAAAAATTTTCTGACAGGCTCCGGCGGCCGTGCACTTTTAAAGTAGGAGACAGGGTGTGGTTGTCGACTCGCAACATCAAACTTCGACAAACCTCAGCCAGATTGGGTCCTAGATATATTGGACCATTTCTCATTATCAAAAAAGTCAATCCAGTTGCTTTCCGGTTACGTTTACCAAAAACTTTACGGATCGGAAATACCTTCCATTGCTCATTGCTTAAACCATATGTTTCGTCCAGCAGATTTCCTCGTAAAAAATCTCAGGGGAGATCACCAGTTAATGTACAGGGTCAGCAAGAGTTCTTGGTTGAGAAGGTTCTCGATTCCAAGTTGTCCCGGGGTCGGCTTTATTTTTTGGTGCATTGGAGAGGTTATGGGCCAGAGGAAAGGTCGTGGGTCCTGGATGAAGACCTTCATGCCCCAAAGCTCAAAAGGGCATTTTTTCGTGAATTTCCTCGGAAACCTGGCTTTAGGGGTTCCTTGACCCCTCCTCAAGGGGGGGGTACTGTTAGGCGCCGGGGTCCGCTCGGCCGTGCGGCCCGGCGCCTAGCAACCAGGGACGCCGTGCGCGTTCAGCCGCCGGCTCCCTGGCAACGCTAAGACGCCGGGCGCACGGAGCCGCTCTGACCTTAGCAACGGGGACGCCACGTTCAGCCGCGTTCCCCGTTGCTGGGTCTATTCTCATTACCCTGATTATGTGCTGGCCGTGCAGCATGCAAGCTGCACGGCATTTCTATTTGATTGTCCTGTCTGGATCCTGATTGGAGGGTGCCTGAATAAAGGCACCCTCAGGACTTCTTACAGACGCCGGTGATAGCTTCCTGTTTGCCTGTGTCTGCTGCAGAGAGTTCCCAGTCCCGGTCTTTTCGGTTGTTCCTGTCCTCAGAGATCCTGTACTCGGAAGTTACCATCTGTTCCTGGAGTCTGACCGAGCACCTTTAACATCTGGTGGTGTTCGTGAGTCGCGGCGCAGCCGTGTGTTGCGGCTTGTCCGCTTCTGTTTATTATTTTGTTTAATTGTGTTCTGGAGCTTTGCGGAGGATTCCGCTTCCACAGATCCACTCTGGTGTCCGGCGGTGCCGGATAGGAGTGTCGGATCAGTGGATCCTTGGTTGTCCTTTTTCCTGGCGGCTAGTCCGCACATACCTTTTGATTTAGTTAGTTAGCTTGTAACCCCTGGCCTGGTTGCTTAGTCAGAGGGCCCCTTGTTATCACCCTGTCTCGGACTTCCCCTTGTCTCCCATTAAGACCTGCGGGGGCATCGGGGTTGGGCAGACATAATCCGCCCTTCGAACGCGGCTGCCATGGGCTCAAGCAACCATAGTCTCGCAGGGGATTTCTGATAACACGGGCGAGACAACGGAGTTAGGGCGCCAGGGGTTACTAGGCTATCCAGCTCCCACAACCAGCTTATTTTCCTGTACTCAGATCCCTGCCATAAGATCTCCTCCGGTCTGGAGTACAGGAATCATAACAAATTGTGTCTTTCAGGTAGCTTTTTTGTTTATGTACTATTGGTTGTAAGTATTGATCAGTATATCTTGAAAGATTGGAGGTCATGGACCCTATGGCCGCAATTATGGGCCTTCCAGGTGTTTTTTGTTAGTCCTTGTGAACTTTCGGGAAAAAGTAGAATGTAGGTACCTTTGGATTGTCTATCTTCAAGTATTTGAATTCCTTTTCATTGATAATACCCATCATTCTTCCTTCTTCTAGCTGGTCTGTTAATTCTTTTTGAAATTCCTTTGTAGGATCCATTTTCAGTTTTTTGTATGTTTCGGTATCTGCTAGTAGACGGTTAGCTTCTTCTTCATATTGGACTTTATCTAGGATTACGATCCCTCCTCCCTTATCAGCTGGTTTTATTACCAATGATGTATCTTTCCTTAGATCTTGAATTACTTTCTTTTCTTTAGCTGTTATGTTGTACTTGGAGGTTTGTTTGTCAGAAAGTTTGGAGATGTCTTCCTCTATTAATCTTTGAAATGTTTCCAGATGAGGACCTTTAATATGATGAGGGTAAAATGTGGAGGTTGGTTTTAAATCTGTATGTTGAAAAGTTGATGTAGTCGTCATTTGACGTGTCAGAGGGTCTTTTAAAAAATATTTTTTAATGCACATCTTTCGCACAAATTTTTGGGCATCAATAAACATGTTGAATTTATTTGCTTTGGAGTGTGGCGCAAATTTTAACCCTTTCTCCAGGATACTCTTTTGTTCCTCGTTTTACTGCTTGCTGCTTAGATTGACGATGGTGGGTTTTTCACTGTCTTTCGTAGATGGTTCTTGTATCTTTTTCTTTTTCTTTTTTTGTCCACCTCTTGTTCCTCTCGCATTCACCTTGCCATCGTTTTTTGTCTTTTGTACGGTGTTTTGTCTGGTAGTTTCTCGTCTCCCCAAATAAAGTCTAAAAAATCTTCTTCATCGTCTGTGTCAGTTTCCTCTACAGTATTTCTCTTTCTTGGGTTGTTTCTTTCTTTATCTACTTTATCTACTGTCGTGTTCTTTGTTTCAATAAACTGCACACACAAACTTGTCTGTCTTCTCTATCTACTGCAACATTGAGGGAAGATTGGCTGCAATGGTGGACCTGATGCGCTCGCTGATGGCTGTCCTTGTGGCAAGGAAATAAAGCGATGGTACATGGTATCGAGCAATGTCCGCGTGACCTCGTAGATAATCTTGCAGACTGTGCCAATCCCTACTCCAAATAAACAGGAGAGTGTGCAATACCCTCCAGGGATAGCATACCACCAGAGAGCAATCACTAATCTCCTGCTCGGCTCACTGGGCTTCCGGAACTACTATTAATTCTGTTGCGCTTTACAATTGGAAATAACAATGATATAACAAAACTGGGTAATAACAAACAGTCACAGAGGTATGAAGGCCCTGCTCGCAAGCTTACAATCTATAGGACATCCTGAAAGTGCTATCCACTGCTCCTCCTGATACGCTAAAATGGTCTGCATGAATGCTTCTCCATGTTTGCGATCTCTCACCCACATTCTTCGGCTTGGTGTAGAGCTCATTCTTATGATAGAAGTAACGCTGGCTGATATCAGCACTCTCCTCCTTTTCAAATAATGGAATCGAGAACTAGCCCTCTCCGCAAAGAATTGTGCCCTCCTCCTCCAGCTTAGCAGTAGGTAGCACAGGGTGAGAAGCTGCATCAAGCTGTCTGTAGCAGATATAAGCATCAAAAAACTGCAGTCTGTAACTACATGCTAGATTCAGCTACTGTATCGGTCTCCATTGCTGCAATGCTGTGACGAGGCCCCACCATTTTGTTCCTTTGCGTGACATCATCTTGCTGAGACAGTAAAAAGTCAATTTTTAATGACATCAACAGGCTTTTACAGAGCTTAACCGGGTTCAGTGGAAACAGATCCAACCCGGGAATAACCTGTGTCGAAGTGCAATGGAAACGGCGTCTAAAGCCGGATCCGACACGGGTTTAGCCGGGTTTAAAATCCCGGATCGGACCCGGTACTTAGGTGGAAAAAGGGTATAAGTAGGATTTGGGATTTTTTTTTAACATGTTGAGGTGTTACCAGCATTGAGTATTTTGCTTGGATGGAGTATTATTATAGGAGTCAGCATGAGTTACCCTATCCAAGCCCGGACTGAAGCATTTACCTTACACTAATACCTTTATTTCTCAAACGTCCTAGAGGATGCTGGGGACTCCGTAAGGACCATGGGGTATAGACGGGATCCGCAGGAGCTTGGGCATACTATAAAGACTTAAACTGGGTGTGAACTGGCTCCTCCCTCTATGCCCCTCCTTCAGTCCTCAGTTAGGCTTTGTGCCCAGGAGTAACTGGAGACACACTAGGGGAGCTCTACAGAGTTTCTCTAAAATACTTTTTGTTAGGTTTTTTATTTTCAGGGAGACCTGCTGGCTACAGGCTCCCTGCATCGTGGGAGTGAGGGGAGAGAAGTCAGACCTACTTCTGTGAGTTAAAGGCTCTGCTTCTTAGGCTACTGGACACCATTAGCTCCAGAGGGTTCGATCACTTGGTTCGCCTAGCTGCTTGTTCCCGGAGCCGCGCCGTCACCCCCCTCACAGAAGCCAGAAGAAAGAAGTCGGGTGAGTATTAGAAGAACAGAAGACTTCAGTGACGGCAGAAGACTTCAGTAACGGAGGGGTGCAGGGCGCTGGGGGGGAGCGCCCTGGGCAGCAAGTTACTAGTCTTTTTTAAAAACGGCTGGCATAAAAGCATTTTTTGGTGCCTCGGCACCGTGTCCCAAATCCCCGCCAGCATAACGAGGCGCGCTGCGCGCCATTTGCTCCCGCGCCGACGGCTTACAAGGGTGAAGGGCGCGGGGGGGGGGGGGCGCCCTGGGCAGCAATGTATAACTTTTTTAAGGGTGTTTATGTGCTATACAGTATATATACACTGTGTATACACTGTATAGGGACCCCCGCTGGTTTAGAAAAATATGGATTTATAGCGGGCTGAAGCGCGCCGAGAAGGGGCGGGGCTTAGCCCTCAGGAAGCTTTCAGCGCCATTTTTCCACATGTCCCTGCCATAGCAGTGTACGCGATCGTGGGGGGGGGGGCACAGGGTGAGTGAACAGACTATATGACTCTGAGTTGGTAAAATGGGTTGCTAATACAGGGTGTTGTGCATATACCCTGTGTTTCCCTGGTCGGAATACCCACTATAGCTTTTTAGTCGACATATGTTGACAGGCATCAGTGCTCTGTCAAAAACGGGGATCGCTGTCGGCATCGCCGACGCCTGTTGGTCCTTGATGCAGTTGATGCAGTATCAGCAGGTCGGTAGTGGTTTGCTTGTCTAAGGTATACACTGTATGGGTGACACAGTCGTATGCGGGTGACCCTGTCGGCACCAACTGTTATTACTGAGAGTAACTTAACATGCTGTAACTGCATTATGCCTGTTTTTATATATATATATATATATATATATATATATATATATTTGTATGTATATGTATGGTACGGTTCCTTGGCCCTGTAGCTCGAGCACAGATATGGTAGTGGGTGTGGGAGAGTGTTATAAAGCTATATAGGTATACTCCCCTCGGACCTCTCGGGGTATGCCAGATGGTTATTTGTCTGGTTACTACTCCCGGTTTGTCGGCGAATACTAGGTTTTCTGTCGACCATAAGGCTTCCTGTTTAATCCACAACTGGGGTTTTCAGTACATGGTCATACACATTCAGAACACAATAAGTTCAAGAAAATCCACTTATATGTATGTTGTATATATATATTTATAGATAGATAGATAGATAGATAGATAGATAGATAGATAGATAGATAGATAGATAGATATAGATAGATATGGGATATGTGTGTATTTGTGTATTACATTATGTCTTATAACGACTACTGAAATAAAAGTATTCTTTCTCATGTACTGGTCGCTCTGTTGATAAAGCTCTAGGTCGGCCATAAAGAGCAGTTCCTCTCAAGGAGTCCGAATGTTTATTCTTTTCCCGCTGCAGATAGAATATGGTGAAAGTCAACTCCTGGTCGACACGGGGCCCCGTCACAAAGGATCGTACACAGGAAGCTAAGTGATATTTTATTTCTATGCTTTGGCGTTATTTGCATTATGTGCACATGGGGGAGTATTGATATTCGGAAAAGTATCCGATAGTATTACCCTAAAGAGAGTGGGAGGTTCCTTATATTGAGTCTTCTCTATAACATGGCAAGAAATGCTAAGGAGGACTCCGAGAGATACTGGAGTGTTTCCCTAGGACGGTGTACCGCTGAGTGGGGAGGCCTCTGTTCAGTCACTCTCGGTGGATACCACGGGTGGGTCTAACTTCGTGAGTTGGATTTCCTCACAAAGGTTGGTGATGCATTCTGTTGTGGGATGCTGTCGTTTTAACCGTTTTGATACTGTTCTTTTTTCCCTTTCGGTGCAGTTCGTGGAAGGTGAAAAGGTAAGAGTTCTGCAGCCTTGTTAGGTTCGCGGAACAAGATGTCGTTTTCTGTTTTACCACATCCACCGCAGGTCACTGGGTCTATCTGGCTGGAGCCCACTTCGGTGGAAGCTCGTCTTCTACTCTTCAGTCTGTCCGAGAAAGGCCTTGGCACTGTGAGTTAATAATGGAACCAAAAATAAAGTGGACATGCTGGAGTTTACAGATGTTTCCCCTTACTAATTTTTTTAATAGTTCCTCCGATTCTCCTCTAGACGGGGAGGTAGTGAGCGACGCCATACCAGAGTTGTGTCAGGTTCAGGACTTCGTCCTGCAGTCCCTAAAAAAAAAACGAAAAGATTTCTACTTACGATGGGAGCCCCAACACGTAAGGGTAGAAAAGGGGTTAAATGTGTTTTTCTCCGCGTTCAGCTTACCTGGGTTGATACCCAGGATTGTCTTTGCCATTTCACCGGAGTGATGGCAGTATGATGGTGTTCTTTCAATTTAAGAGCCATTGTTATCCTGTGCTGGGACATTCTCCTGGTTAAGGCGAGGTCAAGACACAAATGGTGAAAATTGCTGTTTTCTCCCTGACCGTTCTTCAACACAGGGGAAGGCTGTGGTTCCCAACGACGCAATCGTCGGAGGTGGGTATCAGAGTAGATACGGAACGGTTGAAGCTCTGTGTGTTCCTGTGGACAGAGGTCTGGGGATCCGGAGTCGGATCAGCTTTGCAGTGACAATCCATCAATATGTTCCGTTGATGAAGACGACGGGGGCGGCCTATGAGGCTTTTTCGCTGAGCAGGTCAAATGCCAGAGTGGTTTTCACGGGGCCAGTTGGAAATGTGGTCCGGGTCTCACTTGCTCATGCGCCGGAATATAATCCTAATGGCAGGATATCGCTCCTGTGGTGTCTGTTCAGTTCTCACCTCCTAGAGGGACGAAGGTTCGGAATCCAGGATGAGGTCCTGGTGTTCATGCATGCAGTTCTCAGGGACTGGGGAGCAGTCCTTGCAAGGGAAGTATTTCCAGAGGAAAAGGTCAAGCTGGGAAGCTTGTCTGCAATAAGCTTTCTTGACTTAAGAGCTATTTTCAATGAACATATGCTTCGTGATCTGCCCGTGTTAGTTCTGTCGAACGACTTGACAGCAGTGGTGTAAGTAAGCTGCTAGGGCGGAACAAGGAGCAAAGCGGCATTGCCAGAAGCTGAAAACGGTTTCAGCTAGGTGGAAGGTCTGGTGAACGCTATATTAGCAGTCTTCGTTCCGGATGTGAATGACAGGGAAATAGATTCCTCTGCAGATGCGGACCGCCATCCGGGAGAAATACGGTCGTCGTTGAGAAGTTTTCTCTGAAGTGACAAATCTTTGAGGAGTGTTTCAAGTGGACATGTTGGAGTCTCACCGCAAGTGATCGCAGGGATATTGTTCCGGGTCAGGGGAAACTCAAGCTATAGCAGGGACCGTTCTCAGGACACCGTGGGTGTTTTTAATTGGTCTATGTGTTCCCTCCGGTTTGACTCTTCGGAAGGTGATAAACGTAAGAAGAACAAAGGTTCAGGTGATTCTCATTGTTCTGGTCTGAACGAGGAAGGCTTGGTATCCAGTTTTTCAGGATTTACTCATAGACGATCACTGGCCTTTTTTCCTCTACGTGAGGAACTGTTACAACAAAATCTGGGCGTGTATCTATATTTACCGCGGCTGCGTTTGACGGTGTGGCGGTCGAACGCCATATCCTAACTAGAAAAGATTCCCAGTGTAGTAATTTCCACATTTCTTCGGGCTAGAAAAGCAGTAACGGTGAAGCCTTACCACCATGTGACTCCTAGAAGGCTATTAGGGAAGCTTTTCTACTGGGTCGTTCTTTTCCATTCTTTGCAAGCAGATGTGGGTTCAGGCCTAAAGTTAGGCTCCATTTTAGTGCGGCTTTGCCCTTGTAATTATTTCTTTCGGGAAAGTATTGACAACCTTTCCGGAAATTCAGACCTTAGTGGAAGGAGTACTGCACATCCAATCTCCATTTGTGCTCCATTGGCACTGTGGTACCTTGACGTGGTGTTGCGTTTTCTTGTGTCAAAAGGTTTGGAACCTTTTATGACAGGTTGTGTTAAAGTTTCTCTCTTGGACAGTGGTCATGCTTCTGGCTTTGGTGTCCGCAAGGCGGATGTCGGAAGTAGCGGCTGGGTCTCGCAAGAGCCCTGTTTGATTTTCCAGGTGGTTAGTGTGGAATTGAGAACTTGGATAATAGTTCTGCCAAATGTGGTTTCGGTGTTTCGCAGAAACCTGCCTATTTGAGGCCTGTGGTTGCTTAAGCATTGGCTGATTCAAGGTCACTCGATGTACTTAGGGATTTGAATATTTATGTCACCAAGTTGGCTCAGATTGGGGACTCAGAGATTCTGTTTGTCCGGTATGCCCCAGTGTGATTGGGGCGCCTGCGTCTCTGCAGTTTGTTACACGCTAGATCTGTGATACGATTCGGCGTTCTCGTTCTACGGCTGGTTGCCATTACCGAAGTCGGTGGTGACCCATTCTACTAGGTTGATAGTTTTTTCTTGGGCGGATGTCCGGGGAGTCTCGTCGGTTCATCTTTGCCGAGTGGATATTTGGGCGGGTTCAAACATTTTGGCTATGCTATACAGGTTTGATACCCTGGCTGATGGGGACCTCATGTTTGCTCATTCAGTGCTGCAGTGTCGTACGCACTCTCCTGCCCGGTCTGGAGCTTTGGCATAAACCCCATGGTCCTTACGGAGTCCCCAGCATCCTCTAGGACGTTTGAGAAAATAGGATTTTAATACCTACCGGTAAATCTTTTTCTCTTAGTCCGTAGAGGATGCTGAGCGCCCGCCCCAGTGCGTACTGTGTCTGCAGTTATTGGTTATGGTTACACTCTTGTGGTGTTTCTTTTCTGTCAGCCTGTTGCTGACGTTGTGCATGTCATGGCATGCGGTGTCTTCTTATTGGTTGTGTTGACACACAGGTTGTGTTACATCTTCTCTCAGCATGTGGCTGTGTAAAATTTTCATGCCATTCGCTGGTATTCTATTGAATGCTACGTTTGCGGTATGTTCGTGGTGTGAGCTGGTATGACACTCACTGTGTTTAAACAATAAATTATTTCCTCGAAATGTCCGTCTCTCCTGGGCACAGTTCCTATAACTGAGGTCTGGAGGAGGGGCATAGAGGGAGGAGCCAGTTCACACCCAGTTTAAGTCTTTATAGTGTGCCTAAGCTCCTGCGGAACCCGTCTATACCCCATGGTCCTTACGGAGTCCCCAGCAGCTTCTACGGACTAAGAGAAAAGGATTTACCGGTAGGTATTAAAATTAGAGATGAGCGCCTGAAATTTTTCGGGTTTTGTGTTTTGGTTTTGGGTTCGGTTCCGCGGCCGTGTTTTGGGTTCGAACGCGTTTTGGCAAAACCTCACCGAATTTTTTTTGTCGGATTCGGGTGTGTTTTGGATTCGGGTGTTTTTTTCAAAAAACACTAAAAAACAGCTTAAATCATAGAATTTGGGGGTCATTTTGATCCCAAAGTATTATTAACCTCAAAAACCATAATTTACACTCATTTTCAGTCTATTCTGAATACCTCACACCTCACAATATTATTTTTAGTCCTAAAATTTGCACCGAGGTCGCTGTGTGAGTAAGATAAGCGACCCTAGTGGCCGACACAAACACCGGGCCCATCTAGGAGTGGCACTGCAGTGTCACGCAGGATGTCCCTTCCAAAAAAACCCTCCCCAAACAGCACATGACGCAAAGAAAAAAAGAGGCGCAATGAGGTAGCTGTGTGAGTAAGATTAGCGACCCTAGTGGCCGACACAAACACCGGGCCCATCTAGGAGTGGCACTGCAGTGTCACGCAGGATGGCCCTTCCAAAAAACCCTCCCCAAACAGCACATGACGCAAAGAAAAAAAGAGGCGCAATGAGGTAGCTGTGTGAGTAAGATTAGCGACCCTAGTGGCCGACACAAACACCGGGCCCATCTAGGAGTGGCACTGCAGTGTCACGCAGGATGTCCCTTCCAAAAAACCCTCCCCAAACAGCACATGACGCAAAGAAAAAAGAGGCGCAATGAGGTAGCTGTGTGAGTAAGATTAGCGACCCTAGTGGCCGACACAAACACCGGGCCCATCTAGGAGTGGCACTGCAGTGTCACGCAGGATGTCCCTTCCAAAAAACCCTCCCCAAACAGCACATGACGCAAAGAAAAAAAGAGGCGCAATGAGGTAGCTGACTGTGTGAGTAAGATTAGCGACCCTAGTGGCCGACACAAACACCGGGCCCATTTAGGAGTGGCACTGCAGTGTCACGCAGGATGTCCCTTCCAAAAAACCCTCCCCAATCAGCACATGATGCAAAGAAAAAGGTTAGGTGGTATACAATTATGGACGGACTGCCTGCCGAGTGCAGACACAGAGGTAGCCACAGCCGTGAACTACCGTACTGTACTGTGTCTGCGGCTAATATAGACTGGTTGATAAAGAGATGTCGTAGTAGTATGTATGTATAAAGAAGAAGAAAAAACCACGGTTAGGTGGTATACAATTATGGACGGACTGCCTGCCGAGTGCAGACACAGAGGTAGCCACAGCCGTGAACTACCGTACTGTGTCTGCTGCGACTGGATGATAAATGATATAAAAAATATATATATATCACTACTGCAGCCGGACAGGTATATATTATATATTATATAATGACGGACCTGCTGGACACTGTCTGTCAGCAGAATGAGTTTTATTTTTATAGAATAAAAAAAACAACAACACACAAGTGAAGTCACACGACGAGTGTTTAACTTTTTCAGGCAATCACAATATAAGTATACTACTAACTATACTGGTGGTCAGTGTGGTCAGGTCACTGGTCAGTCACACTGGCAGTGGCACTCCTGCAGCAAAAGTGTGCACTGTTTAATTTTAATATAATATTATGTACTCCTGGCTCCTGCTATAACCTATAACTGGCACTGCAGTGCTCCCCAGTCTCCCCCACAATTATAAGCTGTGTGAGCTGAGCAGTCAGACAGATATATAATATATATAGATGATGCAGCACACTGGGCTGAGCCTGAGCAGTGCACACAGATATGGTATGTGACTGAGTCACTGTGTGTATCGCTTTTTTCAGGCAGAGAACGGATATATTAAATAAACTGCACTGTCTGGTGGTCACTCACTATATAATATTATGTACTCCTGGCTCCTGCTATAACCTATAACTGGCACTGCAGTGCTCCCCAGTCTCCCCCACAATTATAAGCTGTGTGAGCTGAGCAGTCAGACAGATATATAATATATATAGATGATGCAGCACACTGGGCTGAGCCTGAGCAGTGCACACAGATATGGTATGTGACTGAGTCACTGTGTGTATCGCTTTTTTCAGGCAGAGAACGGATATATTAAATAAACTGCACTGTCTGGTGGTCACTCACTAGTAAACTCTCTGCACTCTCTACACTTCTACAGTACTCCTCCTAGTCCTAAGCTCCAGTAAATCTCTCTCTCTTATAATCTAAATGGAGAGGACGCCAGCCACGTCCTCTCACTATCAATCTCAATGCACGTGTGAAAATGGCGGCGACGCGCGGCTCCTTATATAGAATCCGAGTCTCGCGAGAATCCGACAGCGTCATGATGACGTTCGGGCGCGCTCGGGTTAACCGAGCAAGGCGGGAGGATCCGAGTCTGCTCGGACCCGTGAAAAAAACCATGAAGTTCGGGCGGGTTCGGATTCAGAGAAACCGAACCCGCTCATCTCTAATTAAAATCCTATTTTTATAAGGTGATTTTATTTAAAAATGACCGTCAGCTATGAATGGGGCTAAACGCTTGTCGTCATCTGGGAATCGCCAGTGGGAAGGATGTGCTATGGGTATGTGGAGAACAACCATTTAGAGCACGCATGCAGTAGAGGACGCTGTGGATGTGGCGGGTGTAGTACGGCTGACCGGCGGTCTCCTGACCGCCGGTCAGCTTACCGACGCCGGGATCACGGCAGCATACAGACGCCGGGATGGGACGAGTGCAGCAAGCCCCTTGCGGGCTCGGTGGCGACCTGCAGTCGCCGCGGGTTCTATTCCCACTCTATGGGTGTCGTGGACACCCACGAGTGGAAATAGTCCCTGTTGGTCGGCATGCCGACCATCGGGACAGTGACCCGTCGGGCTGGTGGAGGAGGTCATGTGACTGTCGGTCAGCTGACCGGCGGTCACATGAATACCACCCGATGTGGCTACACCATTGTCAATACTGTAGATGAAACACCAGTTATAAATGAGAAGTGATTTTGGTTTAAAATGTTCTAAAATTTCTCTCAGGGACTCCCAGCTGCTCAGACAGTGCACTGCATGGGCAAATTAATAATGGGGAGGAAGGGACTACAGCGCCAGGCCACCACATAAAAATAGAACCATCATCATGATAGAATAATGATGACCAGCAGCCTAACGTTTGGTCATAAATCATACGTTTTAAAATTGTACATCTATTTCCTCACGAAATTGTGCAATATTTTCTATTTTTTACAATTTAGGGGGTTATTCAGGTCATAATTGTCTACCCTCCCTCACTCTGCAGGAGACTCCCTGAAATAGCAGTAATCTCCCTGACTCCCAGAATAGATTAGTAATCTCCCTGATTGCACCTTACCCCCATTAAGTAGCTGTTACATTCCTGGGGAAAAAAATAAATCCAAGATACATACATTCAAATGGGATCATCAGTGCCATTTCCCTGCATTGGGTATAAGGCACAATAGGGGTCATTCCGAGTTGATTGCTAGCTGCTGTTGTTCGCTGCGTAGCGATCATTGAAAAAACGGCTAATCTGTGCATGCGTATGCCAGTGACGTGCGGTGGGGTGAGGCAGAGCCTTTCCTGTCATACTAACGTTTGTGCAGGAGTTTTGACTGTATAAAGTATATGAAAATACAAAGAATATGTGTGAAATATCTTCTTTGTATTATTCTAATCATTTTTATAGCCAAAACTCTGGAGTAAAAAGTCTATGGCAGGTGAGGCAGTGCCTCACCTGAATATCTTTTCCGCACGTCTGTGATTAAAACTCACCAAATTTCCAGGAGTTTATACTGCTGCACCTGTTTATAATGCCCAGATGTACGCTTTGGCTCATATATTGCATGTAAATCTGGCTCTGGTGCTAAACAGTGCCTCCTGAGCCATTTAGCTCACCGCACGTCACTATGCACCGCAATGCGCACGTGCGTCGTACGGGTGCGAAGTCCTTTGTGGTTTTGCACTGGTTCTAGCGACAATCGCACAGCCGAACGTAATGAGATTGTCAGGAAGAGGGCGTTTATGGGTTTTAAACTGACCGTTTTCTGGGAGTGTTTGGAAAAACACAGGTGTGGCCGGGTATTTGCTGGGTGGGTATCTGACATCATTACCGTGTCACTCGTCGCAGCAATCATCGCACAGGATAAGAAACTACAGGGCTGGTCTTGTTTTGCACAAAATGTGTTTGCAGGCGCTCTGCTGCACAGGCGTTCGCACTCCTGCAAAGCGAAAATACACTCCCCCGTGGGCGGCGACTATGCGTTTGCACGGCTGCTAAAAACTGCTAGCGAGCTAACAACTTGGAATGACCCCCAATGATCCCTATGTCTGCATGCATTTTAAATAAGTTTTATGGAAGCTCTTGTAAAACTCAAAAAGCAAACAATTCCTGAAAAATATCAGTATCTTTTCTTCAACAACTATATCTTACTAACTTTGGGGCTCATTTACATTTGGATGTAAGTAATTTTCATGACATGCCTCTCAGATGTAGCAGTATGCTCCCGTGCTGATAGGTGTTACTTTCACAATCTCCCTGAAATGCTTTTTCAAAAGTAGGCAAGTATGATTCAGGTTTGTTAGCAAACCAACAAAGGTAAGCAACTGGGCAAAACCATGTTCCACTGCAGGTGGGGCAGATGGGTGGGTTAGATTGTTTCTGTGCAGTAAATACTGGCTGCTTAATTTCTGCACTGCAATTTAGAGTTTGAGCACACCCCACCCAAATTCAAATCTCTCTGCACCTGTTACATCTGCCCCACCTGCAGCGCTACAAAAATGGTCCCCACTTTTTACCGTATCTGCTATGGGTGCTCCTCGGGTAACGGCAAGAACCATGGATTAGTATTTACTTACATTAAGATGTCTCAAATTGACAGCTCTATAGATTTACCAAATTTTTAACACTCATTTATATTTACAACCGTGAAAATCAGAAACTCCCATGTGAAGAACTGGTAGAACAGCTAGTATACATTTATATATACAGATGGAGCCACACTAATCGTGGCTCCGTCTGTGCCTGGACGCGGCCGTGTCTGGGGCGTGCGCACGTCTGTGACGCACACGCGTCCCATTCTCTAGAATGGGAGCGTCTCTGTGCACTCCCGATGCGACTAGGCGGAGGGATCACCTAGTCACGCCGGGAGCGCTCGTATGCGATGGAGCCACACTAGATGAGTGTGGCTCCAACTATATATATATATATATATATCTATATCGGACGTGCTGTCATCAATGATTAAAATAATACAAAGAAGATACTTATTATGACACATATTCTGTGCCATAAGTATATACTTTAGACTTTGCATTATGTTAATCATTTTTTACCTACTAAAAAACAGTTTCAATGTGTTTTGGAGGCACGGCTCTTGGTGACTCCCGCTGTTAATGATAAAGGTCTGGAAGCGTGGGGCGGGGCCAAGCATCAGACAGCCATAGCCCATTAAAAAAAAAACCTATAAGCGGCACCTCTAGAAGTGCCACTTTTACAGGGGCATGCTGAAAGCCCATATCATGCAAGCACGACCCTGTCACTGATCTGATGTGATTGGCCGATTCCGGGGGCAGCGGTGTGCACTAATTATTATGATTTACATTACTTTATTATGCGCCTGCCCGTCCCCCAGTAATGCACAGCTGCTGCCAAGTGCAGTCCAACCTGAGGGGGAGGAACGGCCGCGATTCCCTCTCCTCTCACATTCAACTGACATACCTGGGCTGCGGTGACAGAAGAGGACCCCACTGGGTGTCGGCATGTCTGCGCTGTACTCCCCCAGTGACCCAGAGCAGTGAAGCAACGGCAGCCTCTCAGCCTCCCTGGGGCAAATGTGCCACGGCTCTGAGATCCCAGCTCCCCCAGTCTGCAGCAGGCGCATGGGGATCAGAGACAGCGGGTAGGCGGGCGTATAGCTCTTAGCACCAGCTTCCGACCGCAGCACCAGTGCCGGATTTAAAGCAGGTCGTGTGGGGATGAATGTGCTCGGCACTGTACTAGCATTCCTCGGGGCTCTGCTCCATACTCTTCTAGCCCAGCCCAGGCTGCTGCAAGGTGAATGGGCGCTAACTGCAGCTCCAGCAGAATGAAGATGGTGGCTGAGGGCATGATCCTCCCCATCACAACCAAATACCTGTTGGGGGCACTGACAGGTAAGGAACTAGTGTCTGGCCCTCTACTGTGTGTACACAATTTGCCCTCCCCTGCCTGTTACAATGACAGCGGCTGTGATTGGGTGCTCCAGCTGGCCTGGCACCCTGGCACTTCAAGATGTCACATGGCTGCACAGGCCATTCTCCCTTGTCCCACTGCCCCCATGTACCCTGCAAATCATGCCTGTCATGTTTATTTCTCTATTATAGTATTATTTTAATACTATTATGCAGGGGCATAGTAGACACAGCAAGATAGAGGCTGCACCAATTTTAGTTGCCCCATGGCCCCCACAAGGCTTAATCTGGCCCTGGCAGCAGCCAGCCCCTGGCCGCCGCTGCTGCCTGCGCTTCCCACTTCGTGTCATCAAACTAGACCATGACTCCAGGGAGCTGTGGACAGAATATGATAGGGACCCTGAGGGCGGCAGCCTGATCACCCACAGCAAGGACACCATCTGGGACAACGGCCTGGGCACCACAGGGTCCTCCATGGTGCATGTAGCTCACAGTGCCGACTCAGTCATCAGGCAGCCCACCCTTAGCAATTTGTCACTGGGCATCAGCAGACCGTAGATGGAGAGGCAGCAGTGGTGGTGCCTGAAGGTGCTGGCAATCCATGCATCCTGCAGCCCCCCATCCCAGCTGCTGCAGCAGGGCCAGTCCTATATACCCACATAGTGTTCTGCAGAGTGGGCATAATCATAGGTGTGCGCAGGGGGGGGGTGCCTTGTGCGCACAGGCACCCCCTAATGTCTGGCACCCCAATCTCACATGCCTGATGCAGTGATCGCCGAGCAGGCTGAATACTGTCCCCTCTGCGTTGCACCCTGTCAGGACTGCATTACTGACCGGACGCCTGGGTTAATCAAGGGTGCCACTGCCACCGGCTTTCAAACTCACGGCTCCACCTCCATGTACAAAAACAGCGTGATGTGATGATGTCATGCTGCTCGCACGCCCACCTGCCACACCCGCCACATGCCCACCTCTCTCCTTCTATGCTATGCCAACGCCAGCCACTGATGAGGAGCAGCATGCAGCCAGCGTTCCTCTTAGGAAAACAAATTCAATACTGGCAGGCGGTCGGCAGAAACAATGATACGTCACTCGTTTTTCCAGCAGCAGCAGTACTAGTCTGCGACTGTCAGTGTCAGTGAGTGACTGACTTGTAAGTAAGCTGCTGCAGCTTGCAGGGGAAAGAGAGGGGGAGCCAGACGGTTCCGGTATGAATGGTCGACCATGTTATGGTCGACAGTCGTTAGGTCGACCACTATTGGTCGACATTGACATGGTCGACATGGACACATGGTCGACACGTGAAAATGGTCGACACATGAAAATGGTCGACACATGAAAAGGTCGACATGAGTTTTTTTACTTTTTTTGGTGTCGTTTTTTGCGTAAAGTGACTGGGAACCATAATTAGTGCACCGCGTCCCCTCACATGGCTCGATTCGCTCGCCATGCTTCGGGCATGGTGCCTTCGCTCCACTACCGCTTCGCTCGACACAGATTACCGTTCCAATCGTAGTCCACGCGGATCGTAAAGTATGGAAAAGTTCCCCAAAAGAAAAAAAAAGGTAAAAAAATCATGTCGACCTTTTCATGTGTCGACCTTTCATGTGTCGACCATGTGTCCATGTCGACCATGTCAATGTCGACCAATAGTGGTCGACCTAATGACTGTGAACGGATACCGAGTACGGATATTTTATATTGTGTTGACCGTCAATAGATGGTGCTAGACACGCCCAAAAGGCGGTGCTAGACACACCCCTCTGATGGTGCACCCCCTAATAAAATGTGCTGCGCACGCCTATGGGCATAATTGTCCTGTGCCCATTACCCTATCACCTATGTCTACCAGCAGGACCTCAATGGCCATCTGACAGTCTGGTCCAGTCGAGCAGCAGATACACCTCCTGTCGATGCGCTCTGTGGGTGCGGTTTTTGTAAGACTTGGCTGTGTCATGACGTCACTTTGCACAGCAACATATTTGGTGATACACTGAGACGAGGAGCTGAGGACATGCGAGTGGCATTACTGCTCTCCTGGTGCAGACAGTATCAGGTCCGGGTGTTGGTGGACATAGTTACTGCAGAGACTGCCAGCCAGTACACTACAGCCAGGTAAATATTTTGTTGCCTTCTCCTGCTCTCCCGTCTCCCACTATTCCTCCTCTCTACAGTAACTCTCCCATCTCTCACTATTCCTCCTCTCTACAGTAACTCTCCCATCTCCCACTATTCCTCCTCTCTACTTCTCCCATCTCCCACTATTCCTCCTCTCTACCTCTCCCATCTCCCACTATTCCTCCTCTCTACCTCTCCCATCTCCCACTATTCCTCCTCTCTACCTCTCCCATCTCCCACTATTCCTCCTCTCTACCTCTCCCATCTCCCACTATTCCTCCTCTCTACTTCTCCCATCTCCCACTATTCCTCCTCTCTACCTCTCCCATCTCCCACTATTCCTCCTCTCTACCTCTCCCATCTCTCACTATTCCTCCTCTCTACCTCTCCCATCTCCCACTATTCCTCCTCTCTACCTCTCCCATCTCCCACTATTCCTCCTCTCTACCTCTCCCATCTCTCACTATTCCTTCTCTCTACCTCTCCCATCTCCCACTATTCCTCCTCTCTACCTCTCCCATCTCCCACTATTCCTCCTCTCTACCTCTCCCATCTCCCACCTTTCCTCCTGTCTACCTCTCCAATCTCTCACTATTCCTTCTCTCTACCTCTCCCATCTCCCACTATTCCTCCGCTCTACCTCTCCCATCTCCCACTATTCCTCCTCTCTACCTCTCCCATCTCCCACCTTTCCTCCTGTCTACCTCTCCAATCTCTCACTATTCCTTCTCTCTACCTCTCCCATCTCCCACTATTCCTCCGCTCTACCTCTCCCATCTCCCACTATTCCTCCTCTCTACCTCTCCCATCTCCCACCTTTCCTCCTGTCTACCTCTCCAATCTCTCACTATTCCTTCTCTCTACCTCTCCCATCTCCCACTATTCCTCCGCTCTACCTCTCCCATCTCCCACTATTCCTCCTCTCTACCTCTCCCATCTCCCACCTTTCCTCCTGTCTACCTCTCCAATCTCTCACTATTCCTCCGCTCTACCTCTCCCATCTCCCACTATTCCTCCTTTCTACCTCTCCCATCTCCCACTATTCCTCCTCTCTACCTCTCCCATCTCCCACTATTCCTCCTCTCTACCTCTCCTAACTCCCACTATTCCTCCTCTCTACCTCTCCCACTATTCCTCCGCTCTACCTCTCCCATCTCCCACTATTCCTCCTCTCTACCTCTCCCATCTCCCACCTTTCCTCCTGTCTACCTCTCCAATCTCTCACTATTACTTCTCTCTACCTCTCCCATCTCCCACTATTCCTCCGCTCTACCTCTCCCATCTCCCACTATTCCTCCTCTCTACCTCTCCCATCTCCCACCTTTCCTCCTGTCTACCTCTCCAATCTCTCACTATTCCTTCTCTCTACCTCTCCCATCTCCCACTATTCCTCCGCTCTACCTCTCCCATCTCCCACTATTCCTCCTCTCTACCTCTCCCATCTCCCACCTTTCCTCCTGTCTACCTCTCCAATCTCCCACTATTCCTTCTCTCTACCTCTCCCATCTCCCACTATTCCTCCGCTCTACCTCTCCCATCTCCCACTATTCCTCCTCTCTACCTCTCCCATCTCCCACCTTTCCTCCTGTCTACCTCTCCAATCTCTCACTATTCCTCCGCTCTACCTCTCCCATCTCCCACTATTCCTCCGCTCTACCTCTCCCATCTCCCACTATTCCTCCTCTCTACCTCTCCCATCTCCCACTATTCCTCCTCTCTACCTCTCCTAACTCCCACTATTCCTCCTCTCTACCTCTCCCACTATTCCTCCTTTCTACCTCTCCCATCTCCCACTATTCCTCCTCTCTACCTCTCCTATCTCCCACTATTCCTCCTCTCTACCTCTCCCGTCTCCCACTATTCCTCCTATCTCCTGTCTCCACTATTCCTCCTCTCTACCTCTCCTATCTCCCACTGTACCTCCTCTCTACCTCTCCTATCTCCCACTATTCCTCCTCTCTACCTCTCCCATCTCCCACTATTCCTCATCTCTACCTCTCCTATCTCCCACTATTCCTCTGCTCTACCACTCCCATCTCCCACTATTCCTCCTCTCTACCTCTCCTATCTCCCACTGTACCTCCTCTCTACCTCTCCTATCTCCCACTATTCCTCCTCTCTACCTCTCCTATCTCCCACTATTCCTCCTCTCTACCTCTCCCGTCTCCCACTATTCCTCCTATCTCCCGTCTCCACTATTCCTCCTCTCTACCTCTCCTATCTCCCACTATTCCTCCTCTCTACCTCTCCTATCTCCCACTATTCCTCCTCTCTACCTCTCCTATCTCCCACTATTCCTCCTCTCTACCTCTCCCGTCTCCACTATTCCTCCTCTCTATTGATAATTTTGTAATATATTGTTGTAGAAATAAAACTAAATCTGCACCAGTTTTGTTTTGGTTGATGTTTTACACATAACTCTACATTTCTTGTCTAGGATACTGTAACTCAGGGCCTGGTTCACGTTTGTACGCAAATGTGATTTTCTAGGCTACAGAGCTGCTGATATCAGTAAGTGAAGCTGCCACCCAGGAATGAAAAGAGACGCCCACCGGAGCCATTTGATCAGATGCAATATTGTGTTTACTATCACATGACTGTAACCGCCCATGTCCTTTACACTGTAGTCACACGAGTGCACTAAATGATCACACACACAAGTCACTCTATACCTGTGTACATGCCGTGGTATAGGAGTGCCATGTATTCATATTTTCACTGATAAGAACATAGATGCCATTATGTCTTATTTAATGTCACAGGCTTTATGACCTTGCTGTCACAAGCCATAAAACAGTCCAGTAAATGTAATAAAGATAAGACAGGAAATACTGTATCCACTGTAATTAAGTTGGGACTTTTGCTAGTTTAACTGTATTTTGTTTGGACTGACCTAAAGAATGATTATTACCTACAATCAGTGGCCAACATGGAGAGCATGGAGCCCCTCTGATCTATGTATATTATAAAGCTTTTATATGGAAGTTACACAGTGATTGCATCCCAAACCTACACATTATAATGAGAGACCAAAGTTAGGACATTGCAGTTTTCTAGTTTTTAAATTATTGCCGCTTTATAAAATGGCAGGGAACCCGCACCTCCGGCCAATTCGGAATTCATTACATTCGGCCCTACATGTTAAAAATTCCCTGACTCGCCGATACTGATAATTTTTGGGTCAGAATTGCCGAATTGAGAATTTCAACATATTAGATTTTGCCGATGACCTGACCCAGGCATTAGCAGAACGGGGAAATGCTCTGATGGATGCTTGATGTATTGGCCCCTTTAGACTATAATGTACTATCAAATAATGAATGTATCCAATAGCTAAATACTCAGCACTTTGTGTCACTGTCGTGAATAGGTCTCGATGTGGATTTTTGGGTTAAGTCTCTGGTTGGAGTGGGTTCTGGAGTTGGTATCTGGAAGCTGGCTGGACTGATGTAGTTCCTGCTTATGGTATACAAAGAGGATACTGGCTAGTAGCGGGAAGTTGATGGAAACCCAGGGCAGAGGTGCGGAGTCTAACACGCTGGATATTGGACTGGAATCAATGTTGCAGGATGTCGAACTAGAACCGGCAATTGTGCAGACACTGGGATTGAACCAGCTAATACAGGATCCAGCAACTGTGTAGACACTGGGATTGGACACGTTAATACAGAAACCAGCAATTAACTCAGGAGCCAGGGAGAGCTGGAGATGGATACTGCACTGGTAGTCTTTTAGCCGGATAATATCTGTAGAGAGACATAGGGGTATATGCAATTGCGGTCGAATTCCCGAAAATGTCGAAAAACGTGACATTTTCGCCAAAAAAAAAAAATTGACAATGCAATTCAGTACTTTTCGTCAAAAAAACGGACTCGAAATTCGACTTTTTGAAATTCGACATTTGTCAAATGCGACATTTCTGCAATGGTACAAATGCGGCAATTCGACAAAAGTATATTCAATTGAAGATTGTAAATTCGACAACAGTGCTTTTAGACAGTAAATTCGTCATTTTCAATCCGCCACACTTTGCTGGCGGAATCTAATAAAAAAATGTAAAAATAAGAATTTACTTACCGATAATTCTATTTCTCGTAGTCCGTAGTGGATGCTGGGGACTCCGTAAGGACCATGGGGGATAGCGGCTCCGCAGGAGACTGGGCACAAAAGTAAAGCTTTAGAACTACCTGGTGTGCACTGGCTCCTCCCCCTATGACCCTCCTCCAAGCCTCAGTTAGGATACTGTGCCCGGACGAGCGTACACAATAAGGAAGGATTTTGAATCCCGGGTAAGACTCATACCAGCCACACCAATCACACCATATAACTTGTGATCTAAACCCAGTTAACAGCATGATAACAGAGGAGCCTCTAGAAAAGATGGCTCACTACAGCAATAACCCGATTTTTTTGGTAACAATAACTATGTACCAGTATTGCAGACAATCCGCACTTGGGATGGGCGCCCAGCATCCACTACGGACTACGAGAAATAGAATTATCGGTAAGTAAATTCTTATTTTCTCTGACGTCCTAGTGGATGCTGGCGACTCCGTAAGGACCATGGGGATTATACCAAAGCTCCCAAACGGGCGGGAGAGTGCGGATGACTCTGCAGCACCAAATGAGAGAACTCCAGGTCCTCCTCAGCCAGGGTATCAAATTTGTAGAATTTTACAAACGTATTTGCTCCTGACCAAGTAGCTGCTCGGCAAAGTTGTAAAGCCGAGACCCCTCGGGCAGCCGCCCAAGATGAGCCCACCTTCCTTGTGGAATGGGCTTTTACAGATTTTGGCTGTGGCAGGCCTGCCACAGAATGTGCAAGCTGAATTGTACTACAAAGCCAACGAGCAATAGTCTGCTTAGAAGCAGGAGCACCCAGCTTGTTGGGTGCATACAGAATAAACAACGAGTCAGATTTTCTGACTCCAGCCGTCCTGGAAACCTATATTTCCAGGGCCCTGACAACGTCTAGCAACTTGGAGTCCTCCAAGTCCCTAGTAGCCGCAGGCACCACAATAGGTTGATTCAGGTGAAACGCTGAAAACCACCTTAGGGAGAAACTGAGGACAAGTCCTCAATTCCGCCCTGTCCGAATGGAAAATCAGATGAGGGCTTTTACAGGATAAAGCCGCCAATTCTGACACGCACCTGGCCCAGGCCAGGGCCAACAGCATGACCACTTTCCATGTGAGATATTTTAACTCCACATATTTAAGTGGTTCAAACCAATGTGACTTTTGGAACCCAAAAACTACATTTAGATCCCAAGGTGCCACTGGAGGCACAAAAGGAGGCTGTATATACAGTACCCCTTTCACAAACGTCTGAACTTCAGGGACTGAAGCTAGTTCTTTTTTGGAAGAAAATTGACAGGGCCGAAATTTGAACCTTAATGGACCCCCATTTCAGGCCCATAGACACTCCTGTTTGCAGAAAATGTAGGAATCGACCTAGTTGAAAATTCCTCCGTCGGGGCCTTACTGGCCTCGCACCACGCAACATATTTTCGCCAAATGCGGTGATAATGTTTTGCGGTTATATCTTTCCTGGCTTTGATCAGGATAGGAATGACTTCATCCGGAATGCCTTTCTCCTTCAGGATCCGGCGTTCAACCGCCATGCCGTCAAACGCAGCCGCGGTAAGTCTTGGAACAGACAGGGTCCTTGCTGGAGCAGGTCCCTTCTTAGAGGTAGAGGCCACGGATCCTCCGTGAGCATCTCTTGAAGTTCCGGTTACCAAGTCCTTCTTGGCCAATCCGGAGCCACGAATATAGTGCTTACTTCTCTCCATCTTATAATTCTCAGTACCTTGGATATGAGAGGCAGAGGAGGGAACACATACACTGACTGGTACACCCACTGTGTTACCAGAGCGTCTACAGCTATTGCCTGAGGGTCCCTTGACCTGGCGCAATACTTGTCGAGTTTTATAAACATGTGGAAGACTTCTGGGTGAAGTCCCCACTCTCCCGGGTGGGGGTCGTGTCTGCTGAGGAAGTCTGCTTCCCAGTTGTCCACTCCCGGAATGAATACTGCTGACAGTGCTATCACATGATTTTCCGCCCAGCGAAGAATCCTTGCAGCTTCTGCCTTGCCCTCCTGCTTCTTGTGTCACCCTGTCTGTTTACGTGGGTGACTGCCGTGATGTTGTCCGAATGGATCAACTCCGGGTGACCTTGAAGCAGAGGAATTGCTGAGCTTAGAGCATTGTAAATGGCCCTTAGCTTCAGGATATTTATGTGAAGTGATGTCTCCAGGCTTGACCATAAGCTCTGGAAATTCCTTCCCTGTGTGACTGCTCCCCAGCCTCGCAGGCTGGCATCCGTGGTCACCAGGACCCAGTCCTGAATGTCGAATCTGCGGCTCTCTAGAAGATGAGCACTCTGCAACCACCACAGGAGAGACACCCTTGTGCTTGGTGACAGGGTTATCCGCTGATGCATCTGAAGATGCGACCCGGACCATTTGTCCCGCAGGTCCCACTGGAAAGTTCTTGCGTGGAATCTGCCGAATGGGATTGCTTCGTAGGAAGCCACCATTTTTCCCAGAACCCTTTCATTGATGTACTGAGACTTGGCTCGGTTATAGGAGGTTCCCGACTAGCTCGGATAACTCCCTGACTTTCTCCTCCGGGAGAAACACCTTTTTCTGGACTGTGTCCAGGATCATCCCTAGGAACAGAAGACGAGTCGTCGGAATCAGCTGCGATTTTGGAATATTGAGAATCCAATCGTGCTGCCGCAACACTACCTGAGATAGTGCTACACCGACCTCCAACTGTTCCCTGGATCTTACCCTTATCAGGGAATCGTCCAAGTAAGGGATAACTAAAATTCCCTTCCTTCGAAAGAGTATCATCATTTCGGCCATTACCTTGGTAAAGACCCGGGGTGCCGTGGACCATCCATACGGCAGCGTCTGAAACTGATAGTGACAGTTCTGTACCACAAACCTGAGGTACCCTTGGTGAGAAGGGTAATTGGGACATGAAGGTAAGCATCCTTGATGTCCCGAGACATCATGTAGTCCCCTTCTTCCAGGTTCGCAATCACTGCTCTGAGTGACTCAATCTTGAATTTGAACCTCCGTATGTAAGTGTTCAAGATTTTAGATTTAGAATCGGTCTCACCGAGCCGTCCGGCTTCGGTACCACAACAGTGTGGAATAATACCCCGTTCCCTGTTGCAGGAGGGGTACCTTGATTATCACCTGCTGGGAATACAGCTTGTGAATGGCTTCCAAAACTGCCTCCCTGTCAGAGGGAGACATCGGTAAAGCCGACTTTAGGAAACGGCGAGGGGGAGACGTCTCGAATTCCAATTTGTACCCCTGAGATATCACCTGAAGGATCCAGGGGTCTAATTGCGAGTGAGCCCACTGCGCGCTGAAATTCACTGAGACGGGCCCCCACCGTGCCTGATTCTGCTTGTAAAGCCCCAGCGTCATACTGAGGGCTTGGCAGAGGCGGGAGAGGGCTTCTGTTCCTGGGAACTGGCTGATTTCTGCAGCCTTTTTCCTCTCCCTCTGTCACGGGGCAGAAATGAGGAACCTTTTGCCCGCTTGCCCACGAAAGGACTGCGCCTGATAATACGGCGTCTTCTTATGTTGAGAGGCGACCTGGGGTACAAACGTGGATTTCCCAGCTGTTGCCGTGGCCACCAGGTCTGAAAGACCGACCCCAAATAACTCCTCCCCTTAATAAGGCAATACTTCCAAATGCCGTTTGGAATCCGCATCACCTGACCACTGTCGTGTCCATAACCCTCTACTGGCAGAAATGGACAACGCACTTAGACTTGATGCCAGTCGGCAAATATTCCGCTGTGCATCACGCATATATAGAAATGCATCTTTTAAATGCTCTATAGGCAATAATATACTGTCCCTATCTAGGGTATCAATATTTTCAGTCAGGGAATCCGACCACGCCAACCCAGCACTGCACATCCAGGCTGAGGCGATTGCTGGTCGCAGTATAACACCAGTATGTGTGTAAATACATTTTAGGATACCCTCCTGCTTTCTATCAGCAGGATCCTTAAGGGCGGCCATCTCAGGAGAGGGTAGAGCCCTTGTTCTTACAAGCGTGTGAGCGCTTTATCCACCCTAGGGGGTGTTTCCCAACGCACCCTAACCTCTGGCGGGAAAGGCTATAATGCCAATAACATTTTAGAAATGATCAGTTGTTATCGGGGGAAACCCACGCATCATCACACACCTCATTTAATTTCTCAGATTCAGGAAAACTACAGGTAGTTTTTCCTCACCGAACATAATACCCCTTTTTGGTGGTACTCGTATTATCAGAAATGTGTAAAACATTTTTCATTGCCTCAATCATGTAACGTGTGGCCCTACTGGAAGTCACATTTGTCTCTTCACCGTCGACACTGGAGTCAGTATCCGTGTCGGCGTCTATATCTGCCATCTGAGGTAACGGGCGCTTTAGAGCCCCTGACGGCCTATGACAGGCACAAGCTGAGTAGCCGGCTGTCTCATGTCAACCACTGTCTTTTATACAGAGCTGACACTGTCACGTAATTCCTTCCAACAGTTCATCCACTCAGGTGTCGACCCCCTAGGGGGTGACATCACTATTACAGGCAATCTGCTCCGTCTCCACATCATTTTTCTCCTCATACATGTCGACACAAACGTACCGACACACAGCACACACACAGGGAATGCTCTGATAGAGGACAGGACCCCACTAGCCCTTTGGGGAGACAGAGGGAGAGTTTGCCAGCACACACCAGAGCGCTATATATATACAGGGATAACCTTATATAAGTGTTTTTCCCCTTATAGCTGCTGTATTTTTAATACTGCGCGTAATTAGTGCCCCCCTCTCTTTTTTAACCCTTTCTGTAGTGTAGTGACTGCAGGGGAGAGCCAGGGAGCTTCCCTCCAACGGAGCTGTGAGGGAAAATGGCGCCAGTGTGCTGAGGAGATAGGCTCCGCCCCCTTCTCGGCGGCCTTATCTCCCGTTTTTCTATGTATTCTGGCAGGGGTTAAATTCATCCATATAGCCCAGGAGCTATATGTGATGCATTTTTTTGCCATCCAAGGTGTTTTTATTGCGTCTCAGGGCGCCCCCCCCCAGCGCCCTGCACCCTCAGTGACCGGAGTGTGAAGTGTGCTGAGAGCAATGGCGCACAGCTGCAGTGCTGTGCGCTACCTTGTTGAAGACAGGACGTCTTCTGCCGCCGATTTTCCGGACCTCTTCTGTTTTCTGGCTCTGTAAGGGGGCCGGCGGCGCGGCTCTGGGACCTATCCATGGCTGGGCCTGTGATCTGTCCCTCTGGAGCTAATGTCCAGTAGCCTAAGAAGCCCAATCCACTCTGCACGCAGGTGAGTTCGCTTCTTCTCCCCTTAGTCCCTCGATGCAGTGAGCCTGTTGCCAGCAGGTCTCACTGAACATAAAAAACCTAAAACTAAACTTTTCACTAAGCAGCTCAGGAGAGCCACCTAGTGTGCACCCTTCTCGTTCGGGCACAAAAATCTAACTGAGGCTTGGAGGAGGGTCATAGGGGGAGGAGCCAGTGCACACCAGGTAGTTCTAAAGCTTTACTTTTGTGCCCAGTCTCCTGCGGAGCCGCTATCCCCCATGGTCCTTACGGAGTCCCCAGCATCCACTAGGACGTCAGAGAAAACATGTTTTTGTGTGTGTTTTTTATTGGTAATAGCATATCTATTTATATTAGAAGGGATTAGGTACATGGTTTGTCTATTTAGGAGGCACAAGTATTATTTAGATATTTTTAAAAATATTTATTTTATTTTATTTTTTTAAATGGAATGGGGTAAAATCAGAAAAAAAAATGCGTGGGGTCCCCCCTCCAAAGCATAACCAGCCTCGGGCTCTTCGAGCCGGTCCTGGTTCCAAAAATCCGGGGGAAAAACTGACAGGGGATCCCCTGTATTTTTAAAACCAGCACCGGGCTCTGCGCCTGGTGCTGGTGCAAAAAATACGGGGGACAAAAAGAGTAGGGGTCCCCCGTATTTTTTACACCAGCATCGGGCTCCACTAGCTGGGTAGATAATGCCACAGCCGGGGGTCACTTTTATACAGCGCCCTGCGGCCGTGGCATTAAATACGCAACTAGTCACCCCTGGCCGGGGTACCCTGTAGGAGTGGGGACCCCTTCAATCAAGGGGTCTCCCCCATCCAGCCACCCAAGGGCCAGGGGTGAAGCCCGAGGCTGTCCCCCCCATCCAAGGGCTGCGGATGGGGGGCTGATAGCCTTTTGAAAAAATTAAAGAATATTGTTTTTTTCCAGTAGTACTACAAGTCCCAGCAAGCCTCCCCCGCAAGCTGGTACTTGGAGAACCACAAGTACCAGCATGCGGGAGAAAAACGGGCCCGCTGGTACCTGTAGTTCTACTGGGAAAAAAATACCCAAATAAAAACAGGAGATACACACCGTGAAAGTAAAACTTTATTTCACACCTGCCGACACACACATACTTACCTATGTTGACCCGCCGACTGGCACGTCTCCAATGTCGTCGACGATCCGGGGTACCTGTGAATAAAATTATACTCACCTGATCCAGTGTCCAGATTATAATCCACGTACTTGGCAAAAAAAAAAAAATGAACACCCGGACCAGGCGGACTGAAAGGGGTCCCATGTTTACACATGGGGCCCCTTTCTCCGAATGCAGAGACCCCTGTGACTCCTGTCACAGAAAGGTCTCTTCAGCCAATCAGGAAGCGCCACTTCGTGGCACTCTCCTGATTGGCTGTATGCGCGTCTGAGCTGGCAGACAGCGCATCGCACAGCTCCCTCCATTAGTTTCAATGGTGGGAACTTTGCGGTCAGCGGGTGACCTCACCGCTGACAGCAAAGTTCCCACCATTGAAACTAATGGAGGGAGCTGTGCAATGCGCGTCTGAGTTTAGACGCGCAGAGCCAATCAGGTGAGTGCCACGAAGTGGCGCTTCCTGATTGGCTGAAGAGACCTTTCTGTGACAGGAGTCACAGGGGTCTCTGCATTCTGGGAAAGGGGTCCCATGTGTAAACATGGGACCCCTTTTAGTCCGCCTGGTCCGGGTGTTCATTTTTTTTTTTGCCAAGTACGTGGATTATAATCTGGACACTGGATCAGGTGAGTATAATTTTATTCACAGGTACCCCGGATCGTCGACGACATTGGAGACGTGCCAGTCGGCGGGTCAACATAGGTAAGTATGTGTGTGTCGGCAGGTGTGAAATAAAGTTTTACTCTCACGGTGTGTGTCTCCTGTTTTTATTTGGGTATTTTTTTTCCAGTAGAACTACAGGTACCAGCGGGCCCGTTTTTCTCCCGCATGCTGGTACTTGTGATTCTCCAAGTACCAGCTTGCGGGGGAGGCTTGCTGGGACTTGTAGTACTACTGGAAAAAACAATATTCTTTCATTTTTCAAAAGGCTATCAGCCCCCCATCCGCAGCCCTTGGATGGGGGGGACAGCCTCGGACTTCACCCCTGGCACTTGGGTGGCTGGAGGGGGGGACCCCTTGATTGAAGGGGTCCCCACTCCTCCAGGGTACCCCGGCCAGGGGTGGCTAGTTGCGTATTTAATGCCACGGCCGCAGGGCGCTGTATAAAAGTGACCCCCGGCTGTGGCATTATCTACCCAGCTAGTGGAGCCCGATGCTGGTGTAAAAAATACGGGGGACCCCTACTCTTTTTGTCCCCAGTATTTTTTGCACCAGCACCAGGCGCAGAGCCCGGTGCTGGTTTTAAATATACGGGGGATCCCCTGTCAGTTTTTTCCCCGGATTTTTGGAACCAGGACCGGCTCGAAGAGCCCGAGGCTGGTTATGCTTTGGAGGGGGGACCCCACGCAATTTTTTTTCGGGTTTTTTACAGTTTTTTCCCGTTTTTTAAAAATCTAATCAAAATCCGTCAAATCGGCCGTTTTTCGACAGCGGGACTGTCGAATCCGTTTTTTATTGAATATGTTGAATTCCGGCACCCACTTGCCGGAATTCGACGGTCAAATTGTGTCGAATTAAAAAACGGGCAAAAAATTGCCGTGATTCGCCGGCAATTGCATATACCCCATATAGCTCACAGCAGGTCAAAAGACAACATATCACTGGCAGTTTGGGAGTGTCCAGGAAGATCCCTATATACCCGTGGCTGGCCAGGGATTGGAGGAGAGTGTCATGTGATTGGAAGCTGTCTCCTAGTTGGTGTTTGTCCAATCACCTGACTCGGACTGTCACGGCTGCGCCCATCATTGATTCTGGAGGGAACTCTGGAGTAGAGCACACTGTGGACATTCAGACAGTATGACAAGCACTGAAGGACTGATTGCAGCATATTCACATGATCTCTGCAGTTCAAGTCCAGCACTATCAACTGGACTATAAACTCTGCTGTAATCGGTAATCTGCAAACTTCACAGACAAAGAAACTCTCAGGTGCATAATCAGCCAGGAAGGAGACTGAGTAATTAGCAACACAAACACATGCAACAGCTTGCATGCTGAGCAGAATCCCAAGGCAAATCTGAATATTCTAGCCTGGAGAACAGGTGGCAGAGGTAAATCACAAGACAACTAGTAGAATATGAGAATAAGTCAGGACTACAGTATAACACTTTGTAACTAAAGCTGGGTACACACCTATGCAATCAATCTTTCGATGCAATAGTTCGATCAACCTAACTCCCGATCAGATGTCCCCAAAATACAGTCAATACGTCGCACACACCTATACAATTTTACTTGCAACGTCCGATTCCCTTCCGTTCAAGCTATCGAAAGAAAATGATTGTACAACCATACACACTGTCCTAATTCAGGCTACAGTCATGGCAGATGTAAACAGAATTACCATAATGGGCAGGGAAAGGGCGTGATTAATGAGCATACAAAACAAAAGAAAATCCCTTTGTCGTTTTCTACTTCTAGTGGTTCGTTTTCTGTTCCAATCATGAGTTTGAAGAGAAGAAAGGCTCGTGCTTGTATTGTTGCTGCTATGGTGACAGCACTACAAGCTATTAGATAGAAAAAGAGGAACAAGAATTGTAGTTGCTGGACCAAGGATTGGCTTCTGAGGCGAGACACTTTCTCACATATGCCATTAGTGCAGGAGATCTGTGAGAACAACCCTGAGGACTTTAGGAATTTCCTGCGTATGGATGATCCTACCTTTCACAAGCTTCTCTTGTATACCAGTACTGTGCAATTTCTGTTTATGTACGGATGTAGCCACGCCCATCATGGCTACATCTAGGCGCATTTGTGCCTGGTTTGCCGCAACCACGTGTCCGTCTAAGGTATGTGCACCTTAGACGTGCACGTGCCCCATTTTAATGAATGGGGGTGACAATAGACGCAGCTCTGTGCAGACGCACCAGGAGTGCCCATAAACGGCTGATGTAGCCACGATGGGCGTGGCTACATCTGTATAGCGGTTTATGTCGCTCATATAGTTCCATGCCAGCAATACATCACATGGAAACAGACCAGGATGTTAACATGTGATGTATTGTGGGCATGGGAGTATATACCACTATATGTTTGCTGATTATAGCCTTATAGGCAGGGCCGGATCTTCCACTAGGCAGCTCTAGGCAGCTGCCTAGGGGCACCAGGACCTGAGGGGGCGGCCTGCTACAGCTGCCTAAAAAAGGTAGCATAGTCCTTCCTTTCACAGCCACTGCAATCCCCCAGAATGCGTATCTTACAGTAGCCGTGACTGCTAAGCTCCCGTATTGCCGCCTCTAGCTCCACCTCCACCCGGCACAGGCAGTAACTTTGACAGCTCCTGGAGTCCTGGCTGGGGGTGGCATGCAGCACTGCTCTTCATTCCAGTCTCTTTCACAGACTACTCAGTTCCAACTCTGCACTGCAGCCTGCAGGTAAGGTGGCTGCACAATGCATTCTCTGCATTGATAAGGAAAGAGGGTGAGAGCAGCGGTGTGGTGAGGGGGTGGGGGGGAGGAGATAAGGAGCAGGCATGCACACAGTCTGGGGGAATGAGCAGCAGCATGCACACAGATGTTTGGGGGGATAGAACAGCAGACATTTAACAGAGTAGGGGGGTGGGGGTGAGAGCAGCATGCCTTTCATCTGAAGGGTGGGTAGGGGGAAGGGGCAGAAGGCAGAAGTTTTGCCTAGGGTGCCGAGAAACCTTGCACCGGCCCTGCTTATAGGCTACAGTATTCATTCTTTTTACAGGGTTGGGTAGGCTTTACTTGATATGGATGGTGTAATGTTTAGCATTACTGCCTCACAGCACTGAAGTCATCTGTGTGATTCCCATCATGGCCCTAACTGTGTGGAGTTTGTATATTCTCCCCATACTTGCGTGGGTTTCCTCCAGGTACTCCGGTTTCCTCCCACAATCAAAAATATACTGGTAGGTTAATTGGACCCAACAAAATTAACCCTAGTGTGAATGTGTGTGCTTGTACATGTGATAGGGTATATAGAATGTAAGCTCCACTGGGGCAGGGACTGAAGTGAATGAGCAAATATTCTCTGTAAAGCGCTGCGGAATATGTGTGTGCTGTATAAAATAACTGGTAATAAATAATAATAACTGGTAATAATATTTTGTGGTTGTATTCCTGTAATGTGCAATTCCTTTTTGCCTATATGTCATGCAACTATGTTTATGGTTGCAGTACCTCTGTGCTGCCAGAGGTGCTGCTGTTCTCACCTCTCATGTAGGAGACCTGGGATGCCAGTATACTGATGGCAGCAGTTGTAAGGCTCTCATATGTGCAGCTGGTATGCAGTTAACATACCTTCCGTCGAGGTTCCGGCGATCGCAATCCCGACAGGAGTACAGTCCCGCAGCTGGAATACCGGCAAGGTAGGTGATTTTCTCTCTGTGGGTGTACACAATACCCATAGAGGGAGAATACGTATAACCTGTGGCGAGCGAAACGAGCCACTGTGCCCGCAGCGTGGCGAGAGCAAGCAAGCCCACAAGGGTGCTTAGATGCGCTTGACCTGCTGCCGGCTTTCTGGTGGGCAGGTTGCCGATGTCGGTATCCCGTTCGCCGGCGTTTCATACCAATCCCGTGCAGCTTCCCAGCTGCAGAATATTATTATGTTTAGGGGCTGGTCATGTGAGCTGCACTGATTGACCTTTGTCTGTGTTAAAAGGCAGTCGAACCTCTGGGCCAGTTATAGTGCACGTCTAGTCCTTGTCTTGTTACCTAGTCCAAGCCGTGTCCTGAGAACCTCGTATTTATCCAGCTTGAATCCTGAATATCTTAGCTCTATCCACCTTGAATCCTGAATACCTGCCTTTGCTTTGTATCTTGCCTGCCCTGCAAAGACTGTGACGTATACTGCAATGCTATAGCTTATAGGTGAAGGTAACCTGTTTTGCATTAAAGCTCTGCAAAGACTGATATCTATACTACAACCTAATGCCTGCATGTGAAGTTTCACTTTCTCTAGCATTATATCCTGCAGAGACTGATACTTATGCTGCAATATTCTGTCTACTGGTGAATTTAACCTGCTACAGCATTTGGGTATAGTATGGTATGCCGGCGGCCGGGATCCCAACTGCCGGCATACCGACAGCTGGGCGAGCGCAAATGAGCCCCTTGCGTGCTCGCTGCGGGCAAGGTGGCACGCTACGCACGCCGCGCTATTTATTCTCCCTCCAGGGGGGTCGTGGACCCCCAAGAGGGAGAATAGTTGTCGGAATGCCGGGTGCTGGGATTCCGGCGCCAGTATACTGAGCGCCGGGATCCCAACAGCCGGCATATTGAATACCACCCACAGCATTTAACCCTGTCATTGCACCTTCACGTTACCTGTGATAGGCTTCTGTTGGTATCTTTGCATAATACAGCTTTATTGAACCAAGCATTCATGTATTCTGTTCTACTGCAGCGTATATTCTTGCAATTCACCTGTGAGACTTTGAAGGCAGGTGTCGTCATTTAACCACTTAACTGATGGTTTTCCCCCAAAAAAACGCTCAGAAATTGTCATTTTTTTTATGCGTGAATTAGGTGAAGAACATGAATTTAACCCTATCCAAAATGAATTTAGTTAAAAAAACAAACAAAAAAAAACAACAACCTTTTTTTGCATTAAAATTTTTTTTTAATTTTCCTTAAACATCTGTCAGGAAGATCGGTAACATTGCAACATTAATTTTCACACCCAAGATAGCTACCAGGTACACAGGGGGGGCTTGGGGGAGGAAGGGGGGGGGGGGGGCTGGTAGGTTTACACTTTCCCAGCGGTTGCTATTGTCTGCAGCCGCTGGGTGGGGGGTTCTGCCGTGCTGACCGATCAGCAGTGATCGGCAGCACGGCAACACTGAGGGGAGGGTGCAGGGAGGCAGAGGGACCTTCTGGTCCCTCTGACAACAGCAGCGGAGGGAAGTTTCTCTTCCCTGCCGCTGCTAACAATGTTTATCTGACTGGTCGCATCCTGTGCGACCAGGTCAGATAAGACACTTGCTGGTATGGTCGCATCTGATGCGACCATGCCAGGCAAGTGGTTAACCGTATAGTGGTATATGTCGCTCATATAGTTGTTTGACGCACTTCCGGTCACGTGTGTGCATTCCACTGGTGGTGGAACGCATGTCACTTCCGGCTTCGCGGTAATGCCGCAGCCAGGCTTTGGTTGCTTATTTGACACTTTGAGAGTTGTATGGGGTTTTCAAACTGTTTGCCTATGTGTAATTACTTTTGTCTAATTCTAATCCATGTAGATTATATTCTCTACATGCGGTTTACCACGAGTTTGTTCCACTTCCTGTGTTTAAGTGGGTGGGAGGGGCGTTTGACGTGTGTTTGCTATCAAGGTGGTCTATGGGTCATTGTGTAATATGGGCTGCTGGGTGAAGACCTGTTGTGAGTTTGTCTGTCTTGACAAAGGCTCATTTGGAGCCGAAACGTCGACATGCTGCTGTAATCTCTGCTAAATCCCTGATAGAGATGCACCTGTAAGGTCCAATAAATCTATGATTGCTTGGTAAGTGGTGAGTGCTTGCACTTCTCTTTGGATATTCAGTATGGAATGCTTTGACCATGAGATGTCCCTCTCCATTAGTTTTGGACTGATTGAGGAAACAATATTTGACCTGTTGCATTCAGCATTATATGGATACTGACAGTCTCTGGACTACTGTGTGTGTATACATTCATAATTGAATCATCCATTCTGTTATCATATTTACATTATGGATTTATTTGAAATTACTCTGATCGACATTTATGCCTGTCTTGAGAAAGATCCTGTTGTAGTATTGAAACGTCGACTTCTATGGCAATATACGAACTAAGTTTACATCTTTTTCTACATCTTTTTTATAAAGTGACTATTGACTATATATACTGTATATATGCTATGTATGGGCATATCTCACTAAATGTTATAATATAAGAGTACATACAAGGTGTAGCTAAAGTACATGTAAAAACATGCCATAGTTTACTAAGTGACAAATAATAAATGTATAATATTTTTTTAGCCGGTTAGGACAAATATATGGATGTTTAACAAAAAAAGGGCAAATATTTAAAAAGAACATGTCTGTATTTCGTGCAGTGATGGACATGAGAGTACGTAGCCAGGCAACGCCCGTAGAGGTGGTACTGCTGCAGGAGGAGAATCGCAAGAATGGTCAGAAGATCGATCGACCGTGTGTACACACTGCAGTTTTGGTCCAATCTTGCCCCGTCCGGTTGGTTGAATATTAAATGGCCCATAAAATTTGACCAATCAAGAGCCGAACAGTGTGGAGCATTTTAAGCCGTTTCTCGTCTAGTGCTCCTGCATCAGGACATACACCCCTATACAATCCAATTGCTGTTCTCTCGATAACAAATGAACGGCTTGACGATTGTATAGGTGTGTACCCAGCTTAAGAGATACTTATTTCCATACATTTTACAGATATACAGAAATGAAGAGAATGTAATCCCTATTTATAACATTAGGGTGGAATTCAATTGTTTGAAAAGTCGGTTAGGTGTCTGGTTTTTCCTGTCTATTAGATAGGAGAAAACAGACACCCAACTGACTTTTCAAACAATTGAATACCCCCCTAAGTGTCTAATAGCAGTATTCAATTGAAGGGGGTCATTCCGACCTGATCTCACGCTATGATTTTTCGCTGCGCTGCGATCAGGCCAGAACTGCGCACACGCGTAAGCACCGCAATGCACAGGCGCATCGTACGGGTAAAAGTGGATCGTTGCTGAGCGATGGATTTTACGAAGATTCCAATTGCACAGCTGATCGCAAGGAGATTGACAGGAAGAAGGCGTATGTGGGTGTCAACTGACCATTTTCTGGGAGTGGTTGTCCAAGCGTTTGCAGGGCGGGTGTCTGACGTCAATTCCAGCCTCAGACAGGTTGAAGTGATCGCAGCGGCTGAGTAAGTTCTGAGCTACTCAGAAACTGCACAAAACTTTTTTGTAGTGCTTGGCTGCACATGCGATCGCACACTTGCAAAGCAAACATACACTCCCATATAGGCGGCGACTATCTGTTCACAGCGCTGCAAAAAATAGCTAGCGAGCGATCAACTCGGAATGACCCCCGAAGTCGGAATTGCTGTCTAGTCGGAAAGACGGCAGTTTCCGACTTTTTTAGGTTGAATCATGATTAGACCTATTCAATGGGGCTGCCGTTTTTCCCACTTGTCGGCAATTCCGATTTATCGAGAAACATGTGGATCGCCGGATTAGCCGCAGATCCACATGTTTTGTCAGATCTGCGGCCAAATCCGGCAAGTTTTAGTCCCGTTTTCTACAATCTCAATCTGACTTTATAAAAAGTCGGATTGACATTGTCGAAAACGTCCAAAACCTGTCGTATTTGGCCTCAAATTGAATACTGAACTGTTGGATCCTTTGCGTCTGAAAGGATCTGACATCAATTGAATACTGCCCTAAGAGGTTTATTTATGAGGCAACCAGGCACTTCTGATCGTGTTTAGGCCCAAAATTGAAAAGGGCAATGCTTTTAGTAGCAAAACACGGCTAATAAAAACATTACCCTTTTAAATATTCGACATACACATGATCGGAAGTGCTGGGTTTAACAACCTAATGCTTGGTAACGTCACCCCATTGTCTGTAAATATTATTCACAATTATTTATACAGTAAAAGAACACACGGAAGCAGATGGTGACTTTCCTTCCATTGCTCCAATTACAGCGGTAAGGAAGATACAGACAGAAAGCTGACATAACTGGAACATTTGTTCTTTATTGCTTGACATTTGAATACATGAATATATTATTTGATCTCCATGTAACAGTCATGGACTTTGATTGTAATTGCCTTTGAGCAGGACTGGTAATCACAATAAATACAAGGCACCTATGACGTGGTTGGCCTCAGACGTTAAAGGACACAGCCGAGAATGGTTATTCAAATCAGTGCTCCTTACATACAGGTGTATCACTAACTGTATATTATTATCAAAGGATTTTCAGTTAGTATCACACTACTATTCACAATGTAATATAACTTCTGGCCCTCACTTATAAATTAGCAAAATATATTTTATGACAACAAGCATTAGCTTGTTCTAACCTAGCTTACCTATTTACTAGGTTAGCAAAGAATAATACATTAAGTAATGATATGCCTTTAAAGTGTACATATTGTCTATACACAGTGGTAGCAGCCATTTTGTGGGCTCAGTTAATATTGAGAAAAATGTAGCCTATGATTTTACTAAGAACCAGTGACATCACCCATGCCTCAGTTATGTGCCTACATTTTAGTCAATTGAAGGCTCAAGCCACAAAATGGCTGTCTCATCTGTGAGGAAGCCACATGGACAATTTATAGGTTGTGCTGGTTCGGTCATCTCACAATAATCCAGTGTAAAAGAGTTGATTTTGACAACAATTGTAGCATAATTATTGGAAAACTTGGAAGTATCGATATACATGTACCGTGTGCTCTTAAAACACAAGTAACTACACAAAAATGACAATGATTATACCTTTGTGATATCTTCAAGTCCTTTATGCAATTATGAATGCTAAAACTACATCAGTGGTTGTGATTTCTGTATTCCTAAAACCACGAAACAATAACCATATACCCGATTATTACCATTTGTACTTACTCCAGTCCCACGTAATCTTACCTGCTCTATAACATAAATAAAAGGGGCTCACTCTTGGGGGCATGGCCTGGAGTAACATGGGGTAGGAAGCATCTTGCTAGCTCTCCCATGAAAATCCTGGATATATCTTCTGTTTGTTTGGAGTTTCCACTTTTAATCTAGCACACTGGTGGAATTCCCCCTCATGCCTCCCTGAGGTATCCTTACCTGCTAGCCGAAGGTCCCTGCTGTCTCAGCCTCTGGTTTCTCCCTCGGCTCCAAAGACTGCATTGCAGTGCTGCCGGCACTTGGTTTTCTCAGTCTGGTTCCCGACCATCCTTTTCTGTATCCTGGATGCACTAGCAGCTGGCTGTCTCTCTGGCTCCCGTGGCTGCCCCCTGGTGTGGCACTTATCTGTGGGCTCCATTCTGACTCCTGGTTGCTTCCATCGCAGCTCCTGTCCATCTGTTGTGGTGTCTGGGATGTGGTAGGCATGGACCGTCGCCATCTTGCAGCTGTAGTCCTCCCCAGCAGTCATTCAGATCCTCCTGCTGCTCCTATGCTCCTTGGGCTGTGGATTACGCTGCTGGCTGTTCTCTGTGCTTCAGTGATGGATGCTTACTGCAACTGGCACTCTCTCCTGGTACTTTATCTGCACATCTTCTGCCTGATGTTTGCCTGCTGGTGAGATCTGGTGGCTGGACTCCTTCAAGTAACACTTTCTCCTGTTGGCTTGGCAGCTTCGGTGATACGTTTTAATATGGTTAGCTCTCTGCAACAAATCCTCCTAGTTATTAATGCCTCTACTCAGAGGTTTCTCAATAATATTGGGGAAATGCAGGTGGATATCCTTCTCCATGTTACATCCCTTGGAAATCTCGTGAAGAGGTTGGGTTGGAAGTATATCCGATTTCTGAATCTGCAGTCCTCACAGTTTCGATGCCTGATTATTTCTTGGATTTATCTTTCCCCATGTCTGTGAGTTTGTTAACTACCTTGTTCCTGGTTATTTTGATGCTGCTATAGTCCAGTCTCCAATCCTATTGGTTCTGCTGGGACTACGGGAGTTGTAATTTCAGTAAGCTATGTACTCTCCTCTTTGTCGTCGAGTGAGTTGGGAAGGGACTGCTTCGTTATTTTATCCTTTCAGGGGTCTGAGGCTTGGCCGGACTAAAGTTATGAAGCCTGTCAGTATGCCTTTCTGTTTGGGATGCTAATTCTAATTATGTGAAATTGTATATCATGTGTGCTATACACGTGTTCATATCATATTCATCATTTGTTATATGATAACTCCATTTTCATATGCGTGGGAGAGCTGGGTCTACACTAACTTTGGGTCATTAGTCGATTGCCCTCATCATATACTGTATGTAGCTTTATTACCTTTCTCCAGGTTGCGGGTTCTTAGGGGTTGTATATTGATCATACAGGATGGGGGGTTACAGGGAGGTTTGTATCGGGGGTAATTGTGTAGTTCTGTTGTTCGGGCAGATGTGGGTGCTTTATATTTTGGTATTTTATATTGCTTGGTATGCAGTTAGTACATTTCGGATTTGCGGTGGTGGAGTATTTTGTTTTTTTGCTTTTTTTTATATGTTATTTGTCTCTTGTACTTCTCTATCGCCTCCAGCTGTGTAAACCCAAATGGCGCCTTTGGGGTCTTGCTATGTTATATTTATAAGAGGTGGGGTACTATGTATATCCTATTTTCGGGATTACGTCCTTCATTTTTGTACACTGCCCTATGATATTACTTACTGTACAGTATGTCGCATTTGTGCCACATTTAATCTGTTTCAACTATATTATTTTATTGTTTGGGTATATTCTGTAAAATTCTATAAACATTACTCAATTTAAAACAGTGGGGTTCAGTCTTACAAGGCAGAGATTGCATGAAATACACAGTCTTAGATCCTGACCTATTTAATAGTGTTATGTAGCAGATTAGCACAGCCAATATAAAGGAGCTTCACTCTCCAGTTGTGTGATATTTGTTGAAACACTGTGTGTCACGGGAAGTAGGTCATGTTAAAAGGTACAGTAGATACAGCCCAGGAATATGGCCGTCATTGTTTACTGCTGAACAAAACCTAATTGTTTCTCGTACTTGTCACAGTAGTTTGGGGCTTTGCCAACAATCAGGATGTTCCAGATTGTTTTCTGTGGCTTACAATAGCGAAAATGTTTGAACGTGGCTTTAAACTAATAATGTACATCATTCTGTATGATTGTTTTTAAAATAGCGAACAAACTGGCCACATACAGGCAGATCTGTAGCAAGGTTACTGGAGGTCTTGTCACCAGTGAAGTGTTCTTGCACTCATCTGATTTCCATAACTATAGATATTTTTTTTTGGGGTGGCACAGTTCATACAAGATTGTCACATGTTAACGGATTTACAGTATGTTGTGCACTGTGAAAATTTCTCACACAATCTATCCCTTTGCATTAATCTGAAATTTAGTAGTTAAACCTGAGGATTGCTGGACTACACTGCAAGCAGGACAATCCAAGTTACTGAAAACTGAAAATGACCTACAGTACTTAAGATTGTTCTGCTCCACGGCCACACTTGAGATTGCGGCATGTTGTCTTAATTTATTGATCATTATTTATTCTACCATGCGATAAAATAAATTACTAATAACAGGCACTGAATCTTGATAGGTTTCAGCTGTTCAGTGCCTACTGACTGGACAACAAGAACGTTTAACACTCTGGAACCAATGGCATAAGATGGATGATGCCACTGGCACAGTGCTCAGCGGTTACATGTCAATCTGTAAGGGATATAATTGCATTAAGTTCCTGGGAAGAACAAGCGGTGATTGTACATGACTGTCTCATCACTTGGCTTTGGCAAACCCTACTCGATCGTTAGCCCGGTCAAAGACTGTATAATATTGTCCAATGAAGACATCGCCCAATATCCAGAGAGGTCCGGCTGGAGGAGGAATGTCAAGACCCATGAAGCCACTTACACAGATGTTTTGGCTCCCCTGTGTCACCTGTGGGTAAATGACAGAAATTAAATTATAATCTGTGCCACATACTGTAACCTACTCTCATCGCTCAGTGACAACATACATAAAGTATACGTGATCTGGTAAGAAAGGCTAATCTGTCATATTTACATATAGAGATGTAAACATTTCCATACCTGATTACCATAGAATAACCAAATGGTACAAAGCAGCATCTAAAGTAGTCCTGTCATATAGGGAAACTTGCCTATATGTAGTTCACGTATTTTCCAGTCAGGCTGTAGCCATTACTATCCCTACCCCCATTCAGATATCAGACACCCAGTTACAGTGCTAAATATTCCAGCCTCACTCCCTCACCTTCAGTATGTACTGTTCCCCAGTCAGGGTGTATCCTCGGCCTCCAAGTGTCAAAGAGATGACAGGCAATGAGGGGACTTTATCACACGGTACCATGTACTGCAAAAGACAATAAGCAGACTTGTTAGAGGCTGTCACATGTTACAGGCAATGTTTACAGAGTACCACTGCCCATTCCAACATGCGTTAACATCTGATAACTAGGAGTCTTTATTTACATTTATGATAGAATTCAGAGATGTGCGTTAGTTCAATAGTAATGCACAACTCTGCTGTTTTGAGATCTGTGCATGTACAGGATCCGCAGTGTACTTGTCTGGGGCTGCGATGTCGCTCGCAGTGCCACAAACACTACTGCATGTTTGACATGATGCTAGGTTTTGGGGTCAGCAACAATTAGCTTTTTCCGGAAAACGGGGGGGGGGGGGGCGTGTTGGCCCCATTTTCTGGGCGTGCCAAAACCAATGGCTATATCCGCGGATTCAGCTTCACTGGCCCCAGCAGCGTGAAATCACTGGACATCCTGAGTAGCCTAAGGCTTACTCAGATGTCAGGCGGTAACGCAATTCCGATACTGTATCCACAGATGCAGCAGCAGATCTCAGATGCCATCGCGAGGTGTCTATTTACACAAGAAGCCCCCTGCAGCATTTGCATATCGCCTGTGGCCACTATGGCGTCCTCCGCCGAACCAGACCCTAAAACACTTTCATTAAAGTTTTTGCGCTCACAGGATTCCTTCTGAGGAAACATGTGGGTAGACAGGTCCAAAATATGAAATACCCGTAGGAATTCAAGCAAACGGTGGAAAGCCTTTGGGGCATATTTTATCTAAAAAATGTGATAATACTTATTACTTTAGACCATTTTTTTTTTTTGCATATCCTTGGCCTGTAGTGGGAATCACAAACAATCTGTACCGGTGTGTAAAAGGATATATACATTGTCACCATTCATAATATCGACACCAGAATGTTGGTATGGCTGAGCAGGTCAGCAGGTACCAGGTTGACATCCTCAGAATGCCGGCGGTTAAGTTTAGGTGATGCGGGGAGAGTTAGGGTTAGGCTTTTGGAATAGAGGGAAAATACTCACCGGAACGGCGCTAGTCAGACCTCTGTGCTGGAACTACTTGTCACATGACCGCCAAGATCCGGAAGACAGCGCTGGAGACACAGCCGCCATTGGGACCAGGTAAATGACATCACGCCCACCAGGGACGTTAGGTGACATTCTGTCATAATGAATGGTAACATGGTCTATTCTGACATTTCGTCCATGACGCCATTCTCATGTTGACATTGTGCATGTCAACATCATAACTGTCAACCTAACATGCTACAACCCAACTGACCAGCAAACCGGTATCCGGACTCCAGGTCAACAACAAAAAGGTCGACACACCTTAGGTCGACGCCAATTGGTCGACACACCTTAGGTCAACATGGACAAAAGGTCGACAGGAACAAGGTCGGCATGGAAAAAGGTCGACATGAGTTTTTCACAATTTTTTTTCTTTTTTGGAACCTTTTCATACTTAACGATCCACGTGGACTACGATTGGAACGGTAATCTGTGCCAAGCGGAGCGAAGGCACCATGCCCGGAGCATGGCGAGCGAAGCGAGCCATGCGAGGGGACGCGGTGCACTAATTGGGGTTCCCGGTCACTCTACGAAGAAAACGACACCAAAAAAAATAAGAATTTACTTACCGATAATTCTATTTCTCGTAGTCCGTAGTGGATGCTGGGAACTCCGTAAGGACCATGGGGATAGCGGCTCCGCAGGAGACTGGGCACATCTAAAGAAAGCTTTAGGACTATCTGGTGTGCACTGGCTCCTCCCCCTATGACCCTCCTCCAAGCCTCAGTTAGGATACTGTGCCCGGACGAGCGTACACAATAAGGAAGGATTTTGAATCCCGGGTAAGACTCATACCAGCCACACCAATCACACCGTACAACTTGTGATATGAAACCCAGTTAACAGCATGATAACAGAGGAGCCTCTGAATAGATGGCACACAACAAGAACCCGATTAGTTAACAATAACTATGTACAAGTATTGCAGACAATCCGCACTTGGGATGGGCGCCCAGCATCCACTACGGACTACGAGAAATAGAATTATCGGTAAGTAAATTCTTATTTTCTCTGACGTCCTAGTGGATGCTGGGAACTCCGTAAGGACCATGGGGATTATACCAAAGCTCCCAAACGGGCGGGAGAGTGCGGATGACTCTGCAGCACCGAATGAGAGAACTCCAGGTCCTCCTCAGCCAGGGTATCAATTCGTAGAATTTTGCAAACGTGTTTGCCCCTGACCAAGTAGCTGCTCGGCAAAGTTGTAAAGCCGAGACCCCTCGGGCAGCCGCCCAAGATGAGCCCACCGTCCTTGTGGAATGGGCTTTTATTGATTTAGGCTGCGGTAATCCTACCGCAGAATGTGCCAGCTGAATAGTGCTACAAAACCAGTGCGCAATAGACTGCCTAGAAGCAGGAGCACCCAGTTTGTTGGGTGCCATCAGGATAAACAGCGAGTCAGTCTTCCTGACTCCAGCCGTCCTGGAAAAATAAAATTTACAGGGCTCTGACTACGTCCAGCAACTTGGAATCCTCCAAGTCCCCAGTAGCCGCAGGCACCACAAAAGGTTGGTTCAAGTGAAAACCTGAGACCACCTTCGGGAGAAACTGAGGACGAGTCCTCAACTCTGCCCTATCCATACAGAAAATCAGATAAGGCCTTTTACATGACAAAGCCGCCAATTCTGACACACGCCTGGCCAAGGCCAAGGCCAACAGCATGACCACTTTCCACTCGAGATACTTTAGCTCCATGGTTTTAAGTGGCTCAACCAATGTGACATTAGGAAATCCAACACCACGTTGAGATCCAAAAAGTGCCACAGGAGGCACAAAAGGAGGCTGAATATGTAGTACTCCTTTAACCAAAGTCTGAACTTCAGGCAGTGAAGCCAGTTTTTTCTGGAAGAAAATCGACAGAGCCGAAATCTGGACATTGATGGACCCCAATTTGAGGCCCAAACGTCACCCCTGCTTGCAGGAAGTGCAGGAATCGACATAGTTGAAATTCCTCTGTCGGGGCCTTCATGGCCTCCCACCAAGCAACAAATTTTCGCCAAACGCGGCGATAATGTCTTGCGGTGACATCCTTCCTGGCTATGATCAGGGTAGGGATGACTTCCTTTGGAATACCCTTTTCCTTTAGGATCCGGTGTTCTACCGCCATGCCGTCAAACGCAGCCGCGGTAAGTCTTGGAACAGACAGGGTCCCTGCTGCAGCAGGTCTTGTCTGAGCGGCAGAGGCCAAGGGTCCTCTGCCAGCATCTCTTGAAGTTCCGGGTACCAAGCTCTTCATGGCCAATCCGGAACCCCGAGTATGGTTTTCACTCCTCGCCTTCTTATTATTCTCAGTACCTTGGGTATGAGAGGTAGAGGAGGAGACACATAAACCGACTGGTACACCCACGGTGTCACTAGAGCGTCCCCAGCGATCGCCTGAGGGTCCCTTGACCTGGCGCAATATCTTTTCAACTTCTTGTTGAGGCGGGACGCCATCATGTCCACCCGTGGTCATTCCCAACGGTTTACCCGCATTTGGAAAACTTCTGGATGAAGTCCCCATTCTCCTGGGTGTAGGTCGCCCATCGGAGAATCCTTGTGGCTTCTGCCATCGCCATCCTGCTTCTTGTGCCGCCCTGTCTGTGTACATGGGCGACCGCCGTGATGTCGTCTGATTGGATCAGTACCGGCTGGTTCTGAAGCAGGGGCCTTGCTTGTCTTAGGGCATTGTAAATGGCCCTTAGCTGCAGAATATTTATGTGAAGCGAAATCTCCTTGGAAATTTCTTCCCTGTGTGACTGCACCCCAGCCCCGAAGGCTGGCATCCGTGGTCACCAGGACCCAGTCCTGTATTCCGAATCTGCGGCCCACTAGTAGATGAGCCCTCTGCAGCCACCACAGCAGCGACACCCTGTTTCTTGCTGACAGGGTTATCCGCTGTTGTATCTGTACATGGGACCCGGACCATTAGTCCCACAGGTCCCACTTTGATGTACCGACACCTGTCCTGGTTTTAGGATGTCTCTGACTAGAGATGACAACTCCTCGGCTTTTTCCACTGGAAGAAACACTCTTTTCTGGTCTGCGTTCAGAAACATTCCCAGGAACAGAAGACGTGTCGTCGGGACCAGCTGTGACTTTGGAATATTGAGAATCCAGTCGTGCTGTTGTAGCACTTCCCGAGAGAGTGCTACCCCCACTACCAACTGTTCTTTGGACCTCGCCTTTATCAGGAGATCGTCCAAGTACGGGATAATAAAAACTTCCTTCTTGTGAAGGAGTATCATCACTTCAGCCATTACCTAGGTAAAGACCTTCGGTGCCGTGGACAACTCCAACGGCCGCGTCTGGAACTGATAGTGACAGTACTGTACCACATATCTGAGGTACTCCTGGTGAGGGGGGGGGGGGGGGGATGGGGACATGCAGGTACGCATCCTTGATGTCCAGGGAGACCCTGTAATCCCCCTCGTCCAGGCTCGTAATAAGCGCCCTGAGCGATTCCATCTTGAACTTGAATCTTCTGATATAAAAGTTCAAGTGTTTTAATTTCAAGATGGGTCTCACCGAACCGTTGCGGTACCACAACCACTGTGGAATAGTAACCCCTTCCTTGCTGAAGGAGGGGCACCTTGACAATCACTTGTTGTGATTATAGTGTTGAATATCCACCAACACCGTCTCCCTGGCAGAGGGAGGTGCCGGTAAGGCAGATTTTAGGAAACGGCGGGGGGAAGAACGTCTCGAACTCCAGCCTGTATTCCTGAGATACTACTTGAAGGACCCAGGGATCTATGTGAGAGAGCCCACTGTCCGCTGAAATATCTGAGACGGGCCCCCACCGTACCCGGGTCCGCCTGAGCAGCCCCAGCACCATGCTGTGGACCTACCGGACGCAGGGAGGACTTCTGCTCTTGGGAACTAGCTGTGTGTTGCAGCTTTTTTCCCTCTACCTTTGCCTCTCGGCAGAAAGGATGAGCCTCTAGCCCACTTGTTTTTCTGGGGCCGAAAGGACTGTACTTGATGATACGGTGCTTTCTTTTGTTGTGGGGTAGCCTGTGGCAAAAAAATAAATTAATTTCCCAGCAGTAGCTGTGGAAACGAGGTCTGAAAAACTATCCCCAAACAGTTTTACCCCCTTATAGGGCAACTTCCATGTGCCGATTCGAGTCGGCATCGCCTGACCATTGCCAAGTCCATAACCCCCGTCTGGCGGCAATGGACCTAGCGCTTATTTTTGATGCCAGCCGGCAAATATCCCTCTGTGCATCACGCATGTATAAGACCACGTCTTTTATATGCTCTATATTCAGCAAAATATTGTCCCTATCCATAGTTATTTTCCGACAGGGAAACTGACCACGCAGCGGGAGCACTGCCCATCCATGCCGAAGCAACGGCTGGTCGCAATATAATGCCCTAGTGCGTGACCATATCTTATAGGGTAACCTCCTGCTTTCTATCAGCAGGTTCCTTCAGGGCGGCCGTACCTGAAGACGGTAGTGCCACCTTTTCTGATAAGCGTGTAAGCGCTGTATCTACCCTATGGGGTGTTTCCCCGCGTGACCTATCCTCTGGCGGGAAAGGGTACGCTGCCAATAACCGTTGTAGAAAATATCAATTTCTTACCGGGGGAAGACCACTCTTCCTCACACACCTCATTTAGTTTCTCAGATGCAGGAAAAACTACTAATAGTTTTCTCTCACCAAACACAATACCCTTTTATGTGGTATAATCATAAATGTGTAATACATTTTTCATTGTCTCAATCCTGTAACGGGTGGACCTATTTGGAGGGTACACCAGTCTCATCGATGTCAACACTGGAGTCAGTATCCGTGTCGACATCTGTGTCTGTTATCTGAGGTAGCGGGCGATTTTAGAGCCCCCCATGACATTTGAGACGCTGGAACAGGCACAAGCTGAGTAGCCGGCTGTTCCGTGTCGTCGGCCTTTTATGTAAGGAGTTGACACTTTCACGTTGATCCTTCCATAAGTTCAACCACACCGGTGTCGACCCCGCAGGGGGTGACAACATATTTACAGGCATTCGCTCCGCCTCCACCTCATTATCCTCCACATACCTGTCGACACAGCCGTACCGACACACAGCACACACACAGGGAATGCTCTGATAGAGGACAGGACCCCACAAAGCCCTTTGGGGAGACAGAGGGAGAGTATGCCAGCACACACCAGGGCGCTATAGATCACAGGGATAGCACCTATAAAAAAGTGTTTTCCCTTATAGCTGCCTATATGTTGTATACTGCGCCCTAAATTGTGCCCCCCCCCCTCTCTTTTTAACCCTTTCTGTAGTGTATTAACTGCAGGGGAGAGCCAGGGAGCTTCCCTCCAACAGAGCTGTGAGGGAAAAATGGCGCCAGTGTGCTGAGGAGATAGGCTCCGCCCCTTTTTCGCGGACTTTTCTCCCGCATTTTTATGGAATCTGGCAGGGGTTAATATACATCCATATAGCCCTGGGGGTTATATGTGATGTATTTTTGCCAGCCAAGGTGTTTATATTGCTGCTCAGGGCGCCCCCCCCAGCGCCCTGCACCCTCAGTGACCGGAGTGTGTGGTGTGCATGAGGAGCAATGGCGCACAGCTGCAGTGCTGTGCGCTACCTTGGTGAAGACTGATGTCTTCTGCCGACGATTTTCCGGACCTCTTCTTGCTTCTGGCTCTGTAAGGGGGCCGGCGGCGCGGCTCTGGGACTGGACTCCGAGGCTGGGCCTGTGTTCGGTCCCTCTGGAGCTAATGGTGTCCAGTAGCCTAAGAAGCCCAAGCTGGCTGCAAGCAGGCAGGTTCGCTTCTTCTCCCCTTAGTCCCTCGATGCAGTGAGCCTGTTGCCAGCAGGTCTCACTGAAAATAAAAAACCTAAAACTAACTTTTTCTAAGAAGCTCAGGAGAGCTCCTAGATTGCACCCTGCTCGGTCGGGCACAAAAATCTAACTGAGGATTGGAGGAGGGTCATAGGGGGAGGAGCCAGTGCACACCAGATAGTCCTAAAGCTTTCTTTAGATGTGCCCAGTCTCCTGCGGAGCCGCTATCCCCATGGTCCTTACGGAGTTCCCAGCATCCACTAGGACGTCAGAGAAACATAAAAAACTCATGTCGACCTTTTTCCATGTCGACCTTTTGTCCATGTCGACCTAAGGTGTGTCGACCTTTTTGTTGTCGACCTGGAGTCCCAGACCCCAGCAAACCATGGGATATATTTATTTAAGTGAAACTGTGAGAAATTCTCCAAATACAGTTGTTTTCGGGGTATCCCTGCAAGATGTAAGCTTCCATAGGCTTCTATGGGGGCTGCTAAGCAGTCAGATTTACAAAGCTCTGGAATGCAGATTTGTTCACAAAAGGTTACTATGGTGAATATGTTCTGATGTGTAATACTCTCACCTCTCCCTGAGTCAGTGGGATGGCTCCAATAGCTTTCTGCAGCGCAGTCACTTCTTCCTTTGGGCCGGTGATCAGTGAGGTTCCAGTATCTACAATGGCTGCACAGCCGCCTTTGCACAGTGTGAGTTGGTCTCCCACACCCAGCCTGCAGGGGGAGGTAGAACACCAGGACACTATAACTGACTTTATTTACTGTAACAAGACTAGAGTCATAGGGGGTCATTCCGAGTTGATCACTAGCTGTTTTCGGTCGCTGCGCAGCGATCAGGCAAAAAATGGGCACTTCTGCACATGCGTATGCGGCGCAATGCGCACGCGCATCGTACTATTACAACGAATGATGTCGTTTCACACAAGGTCTAGCGAAGCTTTTCAGTCGCACTGCTGGCCGCAGAATGATTGACAGGAAGAGGGCGTTTCTGGGTGTCAACTAACCGTTTTCAGGGAATGTTCGGAAAAACACAGGCGTGGCTGGGCGAACTCAGGGCGTGTTCATGACGTCAAAACAGGACCTGAATAGTCTGAAATGATCGCAAGCGCTGAGTAGGTCTGAAGCTACTCTGAAACTGCACAAAATAATTTTGTAGCCGCTCTGCGATCCTTTCGCTCGCACTTCTGCTAAGCTAAAATACACTCCCAGTGGGAGGTGGCATAGCGTTTGCACGGCTGCTAAAAACTGCTAGCGAGCGAACAACTCGGAATGACCACCATAGGCCTGTGAAAAACTAGAGATGACACATACATGCAATTACAAGCAGGGAATAGTGCAGGAATTCTCCATCTTATACTGGGGGTAATTCCGAGTTGATCGCAGCAGGATTTTTGATAGCAATTGGGCAAAACCATGTGCACTGTAGGGGAGGCAGATATAACATGTGCAGAAAGAGTTAGATTTGGGTGGGTTATTTTATTTCTGTGCAGGGTAAATACTGGCTGCTTTATTTTTACACTGCAAATTAGATTGCAGATTGAACACACCACACCCAAATCTAACTCTCTCTGCACATGTTATATCTGCCTCCCCTGCAGTGCACATGGTTTTGCCCAATTGCTAACAAAAATCCTGCTGCGATCAACTTGGAATTACCCCCATTGTATGTACAGTGGCTATAAAGAGTAATCACCCCTTTTATTCCAGAAGTCTTACCACTGATTGACACTAAACTCTTTTGTTACAACAAATAAAAAATGGTGAAGCTCTTTAATAAAAAAAATAAAAGATAAAGAAAAAAAAAAGATTAATTAATTAAATTAATAAGAATTGATGATTTAACACCCTTCACCCTTTATTTAAATGCTTGGTAGAATAATGTGTATCTGAAATTATAGCTGTGAGTGTGTTTGGGTAATTCTCACTGCATGTTTCATCCATTCTTCTTTGCGATGCGGCTTGAGTTCCAAGCTGGAAAATAGTAATTTTTTGAAAATCATTCCACAGATTTCCAAAGGGATTGAGGTCTTGGCTCCCTTTTAGAGGACAATCCCTCTACTACTATGATGGCTCCCAACTAGATATGGGCGTGGGAACTGCTTCAAGAGATGGAGGTAAGATCTTCTACTCTGTCTCAGTTAAAGAAATCTACCACTCTTCCAGATGCATGCAGGACCCCAGAGCAACACGCAAAGTAAAAATACACTGATACACAAAGGAAGAAAAAAAACAAGATAGGAGTATATAGAATTACCTCCTTTCCATACTACTTACTGGTCCATGTGAACTTCCCAGTATGCTTTGCGGGTGATATTCACATAGTTAAAGTCCCCTGTGTAATACTTGGGATCGGTGCCTCCCAGTAATAGCTCGCCACCGGGCTGGGATTCTGGGTTCCTAGAGAAATAATTAAAAGTTATATGAATTCAGCCGCGATCTGGGATAGTCTCATACTGTATGTACGAAGCATAAGAGCGGGGTCTCATTACCATAAGGTTTATGACTTAGAAACACACAATGCTTGTGCGCATCGGGATCGAATCGGGAACACAAGGTGGCTAACACCTTGCAATTTGCACTAACTTTCCTTGCGATTTAGATTATATAGTCAAAATCAAAAGGAGAAATCTTGAGTGAGAGAATACACTGGACATAGGAAACAGAGGTGCTCTACTCAGTCACACGCTGCAGTAACTAGAAAGCCATGATATTCTCACTGACATTATAGTGGATGAGGAACTAGATAAGACACTGAATTAGAGTGACATGACCGTTATACAAAAGGCGATAAGATGGTGACTTCCCTGTGACTACTTTAGAAGAGCTCCTGATAACAGGCTAATTCAGCTAGAAACGCGTGATGTTGGGTGAAGCTGTGTCTATGCCCCTATGCAGTTCTTCTTTCACTTATACATAAATGTGGATATTATGATTTTTATAGTTATGAATCTTTTAACTGAATACAGTGCTTCTGTTTTCTTTCTCTTATTTTGCCAATTGGCATTATTTCCGGTGACCGTCAGTATCTCTCTATCAATGTATCTTTACCCTTTCACTTATCCTGAAAACCGACTAGAGAAGGCAATGAGCGAGCCCCTTGTTGTGCTAAGGGAGGCTAAAGCCAATCACAGACCTCCATTCAATTTGCAGTCGGCAATAGGGCATGTCTATGATGGGCACATTTCTCACCTGTTGAGGTAGAAGGAGAATATATTTTTCTCTACCAATGCCTGCTGCATGATGTTGTCAAAAACAGGGGGGACGCCATCCACAGAGATGCGAGGGTACGCCATTCCCAAAATGCCATCAAACTTGGCTGCTATAAAGGTAACACCGGGCTGCTTGATAGCCTCCCCAAATAGCTGCCCTTTCACAGCCAGGTTACCAATCTGAGGAGAGGATTATGGGAGAGTGAGACAGAGTCAATGACAATGTTAAACTTACATTAGCAATTAAGGGATCTATTTGCTAAGCCTTGTATGGAGATAAAGTGGACAAAGATAAATTACCAGCCAATCAGCTCCTACCTGCCTTGTTACAGGCTGTGTTTGCAAAAAAATTACAGTTAGGAGCTGATTGGCTAGTACTTTAACTCCGTCCACTTTTTTCTCAATCCAAGGCTTAGTAAACAAACACACCCCTAAGCAGGGCCGTAACTACGTGTGTGCCAAGTGGGCTTGGCACACAGCGCAGTTGCCCTGAGGGCGCACGGCCAGCGGCATGTAATGAGTCAAATTGACTCATTACATGCCGCCTCTAAGTCTCTGCGCCGTGCGCCGCGCTGTGAAGATAGAAGACATCAGCCAGCGCCGGGCAGCGGAGGAGGAGGGAGGGGGAGCAGGGAGCCGCAGCAGCGCTATGTTATTGGTAGTAAGCGCCGCTGCAGCATCCCCCTCTCCTTCCGTATTGGCTGCCCAGCAGCCAATACGGAAGGAGAGGGGGATGTTGCAGCGGCGCTTACTACCAATAACATAGCGCTGCTGCGGCTCCCTGCTCCCCCTCCCTCCTCCTTCTTCTCACCTCACTGCCTGCACCGAGGGAGCTGCACGAGGAGCCTGTCAGCGGGGAGAAGGTAAGTATACCCCCCTCTCTCTCTCTCTTTCTCTCTCTCGGACACCGCCTGCCGCAATGTGTAAAAAATGGGACTGGCTGCCGCAATATGCAAAATGGGACTGGCTGCCGCAATGTGTAAAAAATGGGACTGGCTGCCGCAATGTATAAAAAATGGGACTGGCTGCCGCAATGTGTAAAATGGGACTGGCTGCCGCAATATGTAAAATGGGACTGGCTGCCGCAATGTGTAAAAAATGGGACTGGCTGCCACAATGTGTAAAAAATGGGACTGGCTGCCGCAATGTGTAAAATGGGACTGGCTGCCGCAATGTGTAAAAAATGGGACTGGCTGCCGCAATGTGTAAAATGGGACTGGCTGCCGCAATGTGTAAAATGGGACTGGTTGCCGCAATGTGTAAAAAATGGGACTGGCTGCCGCAATGTGTAAAATGGGACTGGCTGCCGCAATGTGTAAAAAATGGGACTGGCTGCCGCAATGTGTAAAATGGGACTGGCTGCCGCAATGTGTAAAAAATGGGACTGGCTGCCGCAATGTGTAAAATGGGACTGGCTGCCGCAATGTGTAAAATGGGACTGGTTGCCGCAATGTGTAAAAAATGGGACTGGCTGCCGCAATGTGTAAAATGGGACTGGCTGCCGCAATGTGTAAAAAGGGGGCCTGGCTGCCGCAATGTGTAAAAAGGGGGCCTGGCTGCCGCAATGTGTAAAAAGGGGTCTTGGCTGCCGCAATGTGTTAAAAGGGAGATTGGCTGCTGTAATGTGTAAAAAGGGGGACTGGCTGCCGCAATGTGTAAAAAGGGTCTATCTGCCGCAATGTGTAAAAAGGGGGATTGGCTGCCGCAATGTGTAAAAAGGGTCTATCTGCCACAATGTGTAAAAAGGGGGCCTGGCTGCCGCAATGTGTAATAAGGGGTCCTGGCTGCCGCAATGTGTAAAAAGGGAGACTGGCTGCCGCAATGTGTAAAAAGGGGGACTGGCTGCCGCAATGTGTAAAAAGGGGGACTGGCTGCCGCAATGTGTAAAAAGGGGGACACTGTCTGCTGTAATGTATAAAAGGGGCTCTACCTGGTGTAGTGGCGCTACTGTGCAGCGTAATTTGAATAATGTAGACTACTGTGCACCGTAGTATGAATTGCTATTATTTTGTGGCACGCCCCTTCCCAGTGAAGCCACGCCCCTAGAAATTTTTTGCGCGCCTGTGGCGCGCACTACCCCAATCTTACATGGTGGGGGGGGGCGCCACTGTCGTTTCTTGCACACAGCGCTAAAATGCCTAGTTACGGCACTGCCCCTAAGCGCTATCTAGTTCCACACAGTGCATCTGCTCTCTACACCAATCCTATTTGGAACACTTAACAAGTAATATTACTTTAACATTAGGACATAAATATGCACAGCTCATTTGCATATATGTGCAGAGAATATAAGGTGGCCCAAAATAAATTAAACCTATTTTTAAGTTGGCACTAACATAACTGATTATACTGGAGTTCTGTGGCTACAGACATCCCACATTATAGGCATCAGTACTCGGTTACCCCATTTACAGACATTTTAAAAAAAAGCTATTATAGTAATATAAATTAATACCAAGAGAGCTCATTATACAATAATAATAATAATTTTTTAATACTATAAAGCTTTGTTTAATAATCGGACACCCCAGAGTGTTGAATAAGAGCGGCATATTGATTCTTGTATTTGTATTTTATATATATATGGGTGTGGTTCATCAAATCGACAGTGTCTAGGTCGACAATGTTTAGGTCGACCACTATAAGTCGACAGTCACTAGGTCGACATGGATGGAAGGTCGACAGGGTTTCTAGGTCGACATGTGCTAGGTTGACAGGTCTAAAGGTCGACATGAGGATTTTTTTTTTTTGTGTCGTTTTCTTCGTAGAGTGACCGGGATCCCAAATTAGTGCACCGCGTCCCCTCGCATGGCTCGCTTCGCTCGCCATGCTTCGGGCATGGTGCCTTCGCTCCGCTGCCGCTTCGCTCGGCACACTTTACCGTTCCAATCGTAGTCCACGTGGATCGTTAAGTATGAAAAAATTCAAAAAAAGAAAAAAATTTGAAAAACTCATGTCGACCTTTAGACCTGTCGACCTAGCATATGTCGACCTAGAAACCCTGTCGACTTTCCATCCATGTCGACCTAGTGACTGTCGACCTATAGTGGTCGACCTAAACATTGTCGACCTAGACACTGTCGATCTTCAGACCGGATCCCATATATATATATATATATATATAGACAAAGTCCAAAGAAATAGGCGCTCTCCAAGTCACTTTTAAAGTTTGCTCAGAACATTTTTATACCATACTCACAGTACCAATAAATGCAAGGCTTCACAGGGTTTGCATACAGACATTGTGCAACGTTTCGGTTAACATATAACCTTTGTCAAGCTTTCCAACATCATAAGCCAACAGCAGTAGCAGCAAAGCAGAGTTAATGCAGTGGAATTAACATACTTGTTCCACAAGAGCCTCTTAAATACCCCCTGCATGTGTATGCCGCGCGGCCACGGCGTGCATTCCATTCACACAGACGAGCGCTCCACACGGCGGATTTCCGCGGGAGAGCGTCACTTCCGCTTCCGCTCACCGATCACTACAGCCGGCTGTGGAACGCATATGCGTTCCACCGCCCGTCCAAACCTTCCGGATATCAATAATGTATAAATGAGTGTGGAACGCACATGCGCTCCACACACCGGGGTACATACAATACCAATTAGTAATTTACTATTATGTATTAGGAAGGAAAGTATATTAAACAAATTTTCTGAGTTCCAGCAGAAGGTGGGGGCACTTATTGAGCTTGATACACCAGTTAAATTTACAGCAAAATGTGATAAAATGAAGCTTGATTTTTTGGATGTCACGATATATAAGTGTGATAACGGCCTAGGTTCAACACTGTTTAGGAAAGATACGGACAGAAATTCCTTACTGTACGCCACTAGCCATCACTCTCCAAGTCTAAAGATGAACTTACCGATCTCACAGTTTATACGTGTCCTAAGGATAAATACCGACCAGTGTTTGGCAGAACAACAAATCCTTGAAGTTAAGGCACGTCTAAAAGAGCGGGGTTATGCACACAGAACGATTGAGAGCTGTCTTGCTAAAGCACGCCGGAAGGTTGCCAAGCCCACGGTAAAGGCAAGACAAAAGAACAATAATCGGATGATCTACGCAAGTAGATATGATGATAAGGCTAAAGTTGTGAAAGATGCTTTTAGGCACAACTGGAATATTATTGCATCTGATTCCAATCTCAAAAGATTAACAGATCGACAACCGATGCTAGAGTATCGTCGTGGAGCAAACTTGAAGCAACACCTAATGAGACCATTGATGAACCCGACAAAAGATAAGGGTGGCACTTGGTTAAGATCTACTAAAAAAGGTTGCTTTAAGTGCCTGGACTGCACAACCTGTAGGTCCATGATCTCGGGACCAACTTTTCCACATCCACATAGTGGTGTGCAAATTCCAATAAAACATCGCTTGCACTGCCTGATGGACCATGTTATCTATCTGATTACTTGCCCGTGTGGGCTGGCTTATGTAGGCCTTACGAAAAGGCACTTTAGAGATCGAATGGCCAACCACAGGAGCACGATCCGCCAGGCAATTGAGACGGGTAGTTCGGATAAACCTGTGGCAAGACACTGGATGGAACTAGGGCACCAAATACCGACCCTCCGGTGCAGAATCATTGATTGGATACCGCCATCAATAAGAGGTGGTGATCGGGTCTTAGAATTGCATAAACGAGAGGCCGAGTGGATCTTTAGGTTGGACACAATTGCCCCTAGGGGTCTGAATGAGCAGTTAGTGTTGAAAAATTTCCTGGGTTAAACCAGTATGATTGGCTCCACCACATTTGTTTTTAATTAATTTCCTCATATATATACATATTTTCTAACTTTATTATATGTGTTTTGCATGTATGTCTGTCTTATGTATACTGTATTTAGATTACGCAATGATGATGTCTTTATAGCTTTTTGCTATAATACAAGTAGCCTCTTAATGTTCACCTGCGTGTATTAAAGAAAATTTGTTTAATATACTTTCCTTCCTAATACATAATAGTAAATTACTAATTGGTATTGTATGCACCCCGGTGTGTGGAGCGCATGTGCGTTCCACACTCATTTACACATTATTGATATCCGGAAGGTTTGGACGGGCGGTGGGACGCATATGCGTTCCACAGGCGGCTGTAGTGATTGGTGAGCGGAAGGGGAAGTGACGCGCTCCCGCAGATATCCGCCGTGTGGTGCGCTCGTCTGTGTGAATGGAACGCACGCCATGGCCGCGCGGCATACACATGCAGGGGGTATTTAATAGTGATGAGCGGATTCGGTTTTACTCGGTTTTACTCGGTTCTCAAAACCGAATCTTATTGGCTCACTGATGTCACGTGTTTTGGATAGCCAATAAGATTCGGTTTTGAGAACCGAGTAAAACCGAGTAAAACCGAATCCGCTCATCACTAGTATTTAAGAGGCTCTTGTGGAACAGGTATGTTAATTCCGCTGCATTAACTCTGCTTTGCTGCTACTGCTGTTGGCTTATAATGTTGGAAAGCTTGACAAAGGTTATATGTTAACCGAAACGTTGCACAATGTCTGTATGCAAACCCTGTGAAGCCTTGCATTTATTGGTACTGTGAGTATGGCATAAAAATGTTCGGAGCAAACTTTAAAACTGACTTGGAGAGTGCCTATTTCTTTGGACTTTGTCTATATACTGGAATCACCCTGAGTAGGGGATTAACCTGTGTAGTGCACCCCACCGTTGGATACTCTGATGAGAGTGCTGGACTTTCTACATATATATATATATATATATATATATATATATATATATGTGATAAATGGTAAAATGTATTGAATATAAACCAATTATCTGTGCCCAGTAATGTGTATTTTAATACAGATATATTTGTCTCATTTGGGCTCCAAACTACACTAAAATGCTGTGGTGTTTAACGCAGAAGCCCTACCTGTATATTAAATCATTCACATGTGATGAAATGCGGAAAATTAGACCCATAAGATTTGTTATTAATGAGAAGTGACTTTCAAGCACACCTTTAATTAATATAAATACAGTAATGTATAATTGTTTTAAGAAAGGAAAAATATGGTAAGAAATGTGTAGTCCAAAGTGGGGTTGACGGGTTGAGGATGCACCAGAAAGCTAAACTTTCCAGAGCTTGCACCTGATAGGCATTGCCATCTATAGATTTTTCCTTTTCCCACAAATCCCCAGAGATGGATCTGAAAGATCCCTCTTTGTAGTCCCTCCCCCGAAGCTTGAACATGTGCAGGCCAACAGCCACGCATATGCAAAAGGACTCCTGGGTCAACCCAGAAGTCCTCACAATGCAAACGACAGTGCTTATCTGAAAAGATGTCCATTGCATAAAATTTTGCAATTACTCATGCATATTGTATTGCATTAATAAACGCCACTACACATGCGATAAGGGGATGGAGAAAGTGTGTGACTACTGTAAGACAGCAGCACGCTATCATTTCTAAGTGGCTGCCACTGCTGTGGTACGGTTGGAATGAGAAGAGATAGTGTAAGGTAGGAGAATTAAAGATCTCCCACATGCCGCACTGTAGCCCTGTATGACTCCAGGCAATGGTTGCAGTCACCTTTCAGTAGCAACAACATCTAATACACATCTAGCCCCAATACGCCATGCAGCGTGAGATGTCTGGTGCCAGTGAGCTGCCAGGTCCTAGTGCAACTCTGCTAACAGTGGGCATTTTTTTTTGCCAAAAATACATTGCAACGCAATATGAGTAGGGCGCACCAGGAGACTGTGCTAATTAATTTGATATGTAACACTTGTATATTGTGTGTGAAGGAATCCGTATATGGAGCACAACGGAACATGTATTGGAAAAAAGCTGCGGCTGCTACTTGTAGCAGATATACACGTGTCATATATCATATTAATCAACACAGTCTCCTGGCGTGTTCTAGTCACATTCCGTTCCAACTAAGGGCCAATACACACTAGAAGATTTTTTTCCATCGATTTCAGCGATAATTATGGTTTTGAACGATCTATCACTCAAATCGTCTAGTGTGTACACAGCAAATGATGAATGATGCACCCACCCGCGCTCGTTTGATTCTGGTTGTCAGTCGTCCATGTATGCAGCTCAATCCCCACAATCCCGGCAGGGCAGATCGTTCGTCGTTCAGATCGTTTGTAAAATCACTCAGTGTGTACACTCAATATCGTCTGGCAGGGAGTTCAAGGGAAATCGCTCATCTTCCAAATTGTTCAACCTTTACATCCTTCAAGTCTTCTAGTATATATGGGACTTTAGATGCATTTTCGGCAAAAAAAGATGCCCAATGCTATCAGAGTCTCAAGAGACCTGGCGCGCTGAGAGGGGGCTGTTTGTTGTGACTGCAGCAATGATGTATGCGGACACATCTGTATATATATCACACTATCATCGCACTGCCAATTGTGTGTGGCTATATTTTATCATACAACCGAGTTCCTCATTGTATGAAAATGAATATTATAAAGAATGTATACTTCCAGATGCAACCTATCACACATTCTTCCCCGTGTAATTTGATATTTGTCTGTTCTATGTGTGTGCAACTGATGTAGCTTCAGGAAACTGTAACTCAGTAGCTGAGCGGTAGGATATGCGTCGTCCTGCTTTTCTTATCATCCTGTTTTCTCAGTAATAAATATTGATTTTTCATATTTGGCATTTGCTGAAGATCTTTTGAAGCCCCTACATCTTGTGTGTTGGAGCCGTCAGGACATATCGTTTCTATTTATTTAATCACAAAAAGGCTCACTGCGCATTTCAGCGGATTAAAGTGCTTTTTGAAGTTGATGTAATTATTTGCTGATTCCATTCAACTATATGAATAATGATGACTAACTCACTACTTAAGAAGACTGATTAACTATAGCTAACAAAAGAATATTTCCTTATCTCTTCTGTACTTTTACATTGTGTGCCAGAATTTTGGCACATCATGAAACCATGCTACCAAGTGGCACTTATTTCATAGACACAGCCATGGGCCATACAGAAGAGACTATAGAACTTACCGTCACAGTGTCCTGGCTGAGGTACCCAGACAGGCTGCCACTGCCGTACTGTATAGAGAATGCTGTGCCATTCTTCACGTAGGTGGATGATTTGGAAGAATCATACTTGTGGTGCATCCCTGCAATAGAAGAGGACCCTTAGCGTTCTCGGGAAATGTTCATTATTTTACAAACCTGTAACCCACATATGTACCTTCAAACTCGCAACCAGCTGAAAAACTGAGGGGTCATCAACATGTATTCTCACTAAGGGGTATATTCAATTAGGGTTGAAAGCTGCCGTCTGTCGAAAAGACGGCAGTTTTTGACTTTTTAAGGTCGAATCATGATTCGACCTATTCAATCCCAGCTAATTTTATTCGACAAGTCGGGGAATTCGACTTGTCGAATAGTACGTGAATCGGCGGTATAGCTGCCGATTCACGTACTTTTGAGGGAAACGGGGCCAGATTCGACAGGATTTGGCCCTGTTTCCGACCATTTCAGTCCGACTTGAAAAAAATGTCGGACTGAGATGAGGGACCTTAGTGGAGGAGAGGGGGGAGAGTTGCGGGGAGACGGGGGTGGGGGTGGGGGGGGAACGCGGGCAGCCAGACGGGGAGAGCCGCGGGCAGCCAGGCGGGGGGAGAGCAGTGCTGGAGGATGTCACAGCTGCCGCTTACAGCAGCGTCCACCCAGCTCCAGCAAGCGAGACCTCGCTTGCTGGAGCCGGGTGGACGCTGCTGTGAGCGGCGGCTGTGATGCGGGGACGGGAAGCGGAGGGATGTGGAGACATGAGACGGGGGAGTGGGGCGGCGGGCTGCAGAGCACTACCTCTGTCGGGCGCCCCCCGACCAGGCTCCCGGCCGCCGCTGACAGGTCCCCCGCTGCCGCTGATGTGTCCCTCGCTGCCGCTGATGTGTCCCTCGCCACCGCTGACATCGTCCCCCACCGCCTGACAGGTCCTCCGCCACCGCTGCAGTTACTTCTCCCTGGCTGCCGCTGACGGGGAGAGGCAGAGAGACTGTAGCGCTGCTCTCCCACGTCTGCCCACGGCTCTAAGCTCCTGCATCTCAATTCGACTTTTTTTAAAGTCGAATTGATAATGCATTGAATAGCCCAGGTCGGATCTATTCCGACAAATGAATGTCGGAATAGATCCGACTTCAATTGAATATACCCCTAAGGGAGAGATGTATAAAACCTTTGAGAGAGATACAGTGGGAAAGTTGTCCATAGCTATGAGCTTTTGCTATTTTAGAGACAGTGCTAGATAATGATAGCCAGAAGCTGATTGATTTATATGGGCATCTTCTCCACTTTATCTCTCTTGAAGGGTTCAAACCTCTCCCATAAAAACAGATACAGAACTTAAGCAAGAGACTACCAGAGTACAATACATAACTATCGGGTTTATGTATGAAGCAGCGAAAACAGTGGAGACATGGATCAGTGGAGAAGTTACCCATAGCAACCAGTCAGCTTGGAGGTAGCATTTATCAAGCACATTTTATAAAATGATAGGTAGAAGCTGATTGGTTTCTATGGGCAACTTCCACACTGGCCCACTTCTCCACTCTTCTCATTGCTTTATATATTCACCCCTATATTTGCAAGATAATTTTGTAAGGTTGAAATAATTACATCGTTTTTGTGTATTGCAAATACTGTGTTCTATGTTTATCATTTATAAAAGCCTCCTTTCATGCATGCGTTTTACTTAATTAATGACCATTAGGTGAATGTATTAATTACCTTGTATTTTCTTTCACAATCATTTTGTTGTATCAAAAGAATGGTACACTAAGTTATGTTTATTTTAGTGTTTATTAAACATTTTTTGTTACGTAACGCAACTATACTTTAAATATGATCTTTAGTTAAAACATATAGAGGCAATTCAGATGAGGTTGGAGGTGCTAGGAAGCAGTGTGATAGCTCTGTATAGTAATGCAGCAGGAGGCATCTATTACAAGCAGACGCCTCCTGCTGCAGTAGTGATCAGACCTGTATCCTAAGACGCAGCATCAGATCACTGACTCACCATCGGGTGGCTTGCAGCACCCATGGGGAGGCGCAAGCCGGCTGTCGCTGAGACCAGGAAATCTCCGTCCAATGATGGGTATCCCTGGCCTCTTCCCTCCCCCTAAACGACGGTGACATGCCTCCATTTGCCGTCGCTGTCCCTTTCCCGCCCCCAAAATGGCATCAGACTGTCAATCACTCATAATCTGCTGCCATCCTGATTCCTACATCACATGCACAAAGTACCGAACATCAGTACTTTGAATATCAGGAAGCAGATCCAATGGGTTCTGAACGGGGGTCATTGTCATTTGATCCAGAGTCGTAACCCAATGCTGCCTACGTGTTTTATGTACTGAACTATCAGTTTCAGGGTTTCTTCTTTACACAGGTATTTTCAAATATAAAAAGTCTTTAGTTGCATCAATAATCTCAGAACAACCAGTACTAAAAGATGCAAGAGACAAGTGGCATAAATTGCAGATCTTCTTAGATGTTACAGCATGGCTTCCAAGTTACAATGCTTGAATGGTGACATATTCTGTTAAACATTATACTCTTTATCTGACTAAAATGGACCATATGTGCAGGATTCTACTTAAAATAAAGTCTTAGACAAATACACTTTTGAGGGGAGCTGGAATGATTTTGTGGGGGCTAATATGCAAACAACGTATCACCTATTGTAGATTCCATTATCAGTGTGATAATAACTGTATTTAGAGAGTAAAGGTGGGTACACACTGGAAGATATATCTGCCGATCAATTGATCGGCAGATATATCTATGGACGGATCGGGCAGTGGGTTGAGCATACACACTGACCGATCCGTCGGGGACTGACGTCATGAACTGGGCGGGCATGTACACACGCCCGCCCAGTTCAGCTGTCAATCACCGCCGGCCGCCGCAGCAGGTGTACGGGCGGTCGGCCGACCGCCGTACACACACAGCGACGCGCCAATATATCAGGGGCCGACGCGATACATCTGTAAACGACGGAGTTCACAGACGTATCGGCCGTACACACTGGCCGACGGACCCGCGATATATCGGCCGTTCAAGAGAACGGAAACTATATCGGCCAGTGTGTACGGGCCTTAAGGGGTCTATTCAATGCCTGTCGGATCCTCTCCAACGGAGAGGATCCGACAGTTCAGTATTCAATTTGCAGGCAATTCAGACAAGTTTTTGCCCGTTTTCGACAATGCCGATCTAACTTTTTTTAAAGTCGGATTGACATTGTCAAAAACGGGTCAAAAAACTGTCAGAATTGCTCACAAATCCGTCAAAACACATGCATCGGCGATCCACGTGTTTTCCAATAAGTCGGATTTTTTAAAAAGTCGGAAAAACTGCACTATAATTGAATAGGTCAAATCCAAATTCGACCCAAAAAGGTTGGAAAGTGATGTTTTTCCAACTTTTTTAAAAATCCGACAGTAATTAAATAGACACCTTAGTGGGTTATATAACATCCACCATTCATCCAACAGGATTATTTATAAGTAGGATTGACAATTCTTGTACATGTATTGACAGTTGACACTACATAGTACTCACAGCAGGCAATGTCCAGCACAGAACAGTGTATTGATGGTACCCAGAGGTTAGAAGATCCTGTGTCAAACACAACGGTGAATGTCTGTGGAGGGGATCCGATGCCAATCTCTCCATAGTACTGAGCCTGAAGGAAGGGAGGGACGGGGGGGGGGGGGGGGGGATAGGTGAGCAGGTGAATCTTAATCTACCCTTGCAGTAGAGACATATATGCAATTGCGGTCGAATTGCCGCAAAAGTCGAAAAACGGGGATTCGACAATGCAATACAGTACTTTTCGACATAAAACCTGCCGTTTCAGATTCGACTTTTTGCAATTCGACATTTACTCAAATTCGACATGTCTGCAATGTTAAAAATGCGGCTTTTCGACAAAAGTATATTCAATTGAAGAATGTCGATTCGACAACAGTGCTTTTCGACAGTAATTTCGTCAATTTCATTCTGCCTCACTTTGCTGGCGGAATCTAATAAAAAAAATTAAAAACATGTTTTTATTTGTGTTTTTTGTTGTTGCTAATAGCATATCTATTTATATTAGAAGGGATTATCTACTTGGTTTGTCTATTAGGAGGAACAAGTATTATTTATATATTTTTTAAAAGTATATTTTTTTTTAACTGACTAAAATAGAGAGAGCACGGTTTTCAGTGGGAAGGGGTGGGAATGGGTTAAAATCAAGAAAAAAAATGCGTGGGGTCCCCCCTCCTAAGCATAACCAGCCTCGGGCTCTTTGAGTCGACGTGTGAACATAGGTAAGTATGTGTGTGTCGGCATGTATGTAATAAAGTTTTACTTTCACGGTGTGCGTGTACTGTTTTTATTTGGGTATTTTTTTTGCAGTAGAACTACAGGTACCAGCAGGCCCGTTTCCCCCCGCATGCTGGTACTTGTGGTTCTCCAAGTACCAGCTTGCGGGGGAGGCTTGCTGGGACTTGTAGTTCTGCTGCAAAAAAACAATATTCTTTTATTTGACACAAGGCTATCAGCCCCCCATCCGCAGCCCTTGGATGGGGGGACAGCCTCGGGCTTCACCCCTGGCACTTGGGTGGCTGGAGGGGGGGGACCCCTTGATTTAAGGGGTCCCCACTCCTCCAGGGTACCCCGGCTAGGGGTGACTAGTTGGGGATTTAATGCCACGGCCGCAGGGACCGATATAAAAGTGTCCCCCGGCTGTGGCATTATCTCTCCAGCTAGAGGAGCCCGTGCTGGTGTTAAAAATACGTTTGACCCCTACGTCTTTTGTTTCCTGTATTTTTTGCACCAGGACCGGACGCAGAGCCCGGTGCTGGTTCTAAAAATACGGGGGATCCCTTAGCTGGTTATGCTTAGGAGGGGGGACCCCACGCAATTTTTTCCAGGGTTTTTTAACCATTTTTGTGCCGTCCAAAAAGTCGAATCCAGGACCACACTATCCGTCAATTGGTCCGTTTTTCGACAGCGGGACTGTCGAATCCGTTTTTTATTGAATATGTTGAATTCGGGTCCCGGCGGGAGGGTAAGTGACTGTCGAATTGTGTCGAATTGCATACCCCATAGGGGGTAATTCAGAGTTGATCGCAGCAGCAAATTTGTTAGCATTTGGGCAAAGCCATGTGCACTGCAGGGGGGGGGGGAAGATATAACATTTGCAGAGAGAGTTAAATGTGGGTCGGTTATTTTATTTCTGTGCAGGGTAAATACTGGCTGCTTTATTTTTACACTGCAATTTAGATTTCAGTTTGAACTCACCACACCCAAATCTAACTCTATCTGCACATGTTATATCTGCCCCCCTGCAGTGCATATGGGGGCTAATTCAGACCTGATCGCTGCTGTGCGCTTTCGCACTGTGGGCGATCAGGTCTGAACTGGCGCATGCCAGAGTTGCGATCGGCATCTCTGCCCAGCGATCACCTCTGCCTGATTGACAGGCAGAGGTGTTCGCTGGATGGGATGGGGCGGGCCAGCAGCGTTAGGCCGCTGATTTGGGGGCGCAGTCCGGGGCGCGGCGGCTGCATGACGTCACACGCAGCCGCTGCAACCCGGACAGCGACGGGTAGATCCCTGCCAGCGTGCAGGAGCTGCGCTGGTAGGGAGCTACTCTACAGGTATAAAAGCATCACCGCCATGCGATGCTTTTGTACCTGTGCGGGGGGTAGGGGGGGGCAGACATGTAGGGCGGACTAGCCCTGTGCTGTGTGTCTCCCCGCATGTCAGGGCGGCTGATCGTAGCCGTGCAAAATTTTGCACGGCTACGATCAGGTCTGAATTAGCCCCGTGGTTTTGCCCAACTGCTAACAAATTTGCTGCTGCGATCAACTCTGAATTACCATCATTGACACAAGCAGAAGGAAGTTCAACATGTATTCTCCCTGCGTCTACTACACTGTATCATAAGAATCAGCCATGAACTTACACAGCCTACATTCTTCTGTCTATATCACCGCACTCTACCTTTGTTACTTACATCTAGATAATTTTTCAGGATCTCTGGTGTGGGTCCTCCATTTGGTGGGAATCCTGGGTAATATTTTTTGTAGCCTTCAGGTGCAATCAATTTCTGCACATCCCCAGATGTTTCAGAAAACGTCCGACGGATGGAGGTGAACTTTGTTAGTGGTATTCTGGAGAAAGGCAGAACAAAGCAAAGATCACAACCTGCAGGGCCTTTCATACTGCTACATTAAACCACAGCAGTACCTCGTGTAACAGTTCCATCTGCACCAATTCTCCGAGTATAAAGAAAAACTGTGATTTTATGATCGTGGTGTGCAAAAAACTGATCTTTTTATTTATTCCCCTCTTTATGTTGGATAATTATTTTTATATATATATATATATATATATATATATACCTAGTTGCAGTAGGTGATTAAAGACACTGTGTGCATGGGAGGCAATCACGAGACCGCCTGTCGGGATCCCGGCGGTCACAATGCCGACGCCGGAATCCCGACAGGCGGTGAAATGCTGCCGCCGGAATACCGGTGCCACAGGCTTTTCTCCCTCCTCTGTGGATTGTCTGTACATACTACACATTATTAAAGACTTATCTTTCAGATACAGTATATCGCATGTGCTGTCAGCCAATGCTATATCGGTAGTACACGTCTTTGAACGCTGAATTGGGTGTACACATCAAAAGATGGTTGGGACGACATGTCATTAATCGGCTCTACACACAATATATCTAGTGCAGTATTTCCCAACCTCTCCATGGACTACTAACAGTGCAGGTTTTAATGTTAGCCATGCTTGAGCACAGTTAGATCAAAATAACTGAGTAACTAATGAAGTCACCTGTGCTCAAGTATGGCTGTTCTAAAAACCTGGGCTGTTAGTGTGGATTGAGGACTGCAGTTGGGAACACCTGGTCTAACATTAGACACCTTGATCAGATTCACTTATTTGTTGTTATTGGTAAAAAAAATATAGACTAGAAAAAGAGGTCGCACTGACACCCTCTAATTAAATTTAGATTATGTTGTATATGGATATATGTCCTTTCCCCTTTAATTCATTGATATGTATGTATAGATACTTTAAATACAATATAAGGGAGGTGCTCCTGGGAATGGCGTAACGTACAAAACAAGACAGAAAAAGTATTCCCCGTTATGGGCACACACGGATTTATATCAATTACTAATGATCAAATACCCTTACGATAGATGACCAATGATATTAAAATTTAACTTTTATTATTCTCATTAAAACATAAGTGAAATATTGTGCACGTGTATTAGTTTGTGTGAAAAATATAATACTGTGAATTAAAAAGCTTTGCCACTGTGTTTAATTCCTTATTCACTGACTTGAATAGTCTTGAACAATGTTACAATGTTTGTTGCAATCCTCAGCTGTTAAGCCAGTGGTTGTATCTCAAGGTTAGCAACTCCTATAAATAGTTTGATTGTACCACCACTATCCTTGTCGGGTACTGTGCTTACAGTGTGGGCATCACTGGTTCATAATGCACCTTTTATTGTGGATAGTTTTATGGTGGACCTTATAGCTTAACAATAATGCCTTTTAGTATCCAACGGCAATAATTATTTCAGGGAGTGTCACCGATGTGTTTCTCTTACTTGCTAACACCAGTACAGTGTCACTATGTGATAGGGTATATATGACAAAATTGTTCACACTTATTATTGCAGGTTACCCCAACTTTCCGTCTAACCAATATACAGGGACTTAGAGAAGTCACACTGTGTCTATGCACTCTATGTGTAATATGTGAATAGATCACAGTGTTGTATTAGATATGGCACTAAGCTGTGCTTTATTGATGGTATGTCGCAATTATATTTTGCGTATCAAATAAGAGATTTAAGATATAATCATCTGTGACTCCTATTCCATGCACACACAGAGAAATTTCAGCATCAAATGCCGACACAGTCACAGATGATTATATCTTAAATCTCTTATTTGATACGCAAAATATAATTGCGACATACCATCAATAAAGCACAGCTTTTGTGATTAAATGTTTTAGGTGTGGTATGCCAGGTCATGTTATTGCCAATTGCCCAGTCACGCAAGAATCCATGCAATGTGATGCTGCCTTTGAATGTCGCAGAATGTCTTTCTTTGCTAGGTTAGCCTGTACTGTGGTACCTTCACCTGAGCTGGAAAAACAAATGTGTAATGTGTTCTTAGAGGGTAACCGGGTAGAGGCATTGCTAGATTCAGGAAGTTTAGTTACCCTCGTGAAAGCTGGGTTAGTGAACCCCTTAAAGGTCCAGCAAATACCTATTGGGGTAACTTGCATACATGGGGATACCCAACATTATGTCACTGCTGAAGTGAATATAGAAACTTGTTGTGGGTCAGCAATTGTTAAAGTAGGACTGGTCCCCACCTTGGTGCATGAGGCCATAATAGGGAGGGATTTTCCTCATTTTTGGAAACTGGGAATCACGGTTATCAACAGATGTGAGAAGTAAAGAGCCAGTTGATAATACCGGTGATTTTATGGATGTACGTATGTCTTCGGAACTTTCTGACCCTTTGCCTTTTGCTAGTTTGGCTGGGGAAGTGACAGATGGGGAGTCCAGTGAGGACCCTCTTGCTGGGAACAGAGACATAGTAGTTAGAACTGAAAGCGTGCCTAACCTGGAGGTAAAGAAGGATCTCTTTGCGTCTGAACAGTTAAAGGATCCTACCTTAATAAAGGCTAGAGAGAATGTTAAGGTTGTTAATGGGGAATCTGTGGTACCAGGTGACAGGGTTACGTATCCCCACATGGCCATCTGTAATGAGCTCTTGTACCACATTGTCAAAAGGGGTGAAGATGTGGTGGAACAGTTGGTAGTTCCCCAGCCTTATCGGAGAACGGTACTAGATTTAGCTCATAGTCACGTTACCGCAGGACATTTAGGGGCAGAAAAAACCACTGAAAGAGTTTTACAAAGGTTCTTTTGGCCAGGGGTTTATAAAGAAGTGTCTGAATATTGTTCTTCCTGTCCTGAATGCCAGTATCATGCCCCTAGACCCCATTTCAGGAGCCCACTAGTTCCCATGCCTATTATAGAGGTCCCGTTTGACAGAATAGCCATGGATCTCGTGGGGCCCTTGTTAAAGTCTGCTCGGGGCCATCAGTATATCCTGGTAATTATGGACTATGCCACTCGATATCCTGAGGCTGTCCCTTTACGCACTATCACAACCAAGGCGATAGCTAGGGAGCTGGTGCAGGTTTTTAGTAGAGTGGGAATACCAAAAGAAATTTTGACTGACCAAGGTACTCCATTTATGTCAAGGATCATGAAAGAATTGTGCAAATTATTTAAGGTCACTCACCTCAGGACGTCCATCTACCATCCCCAAACTGACGGGTTGGTGGAAAGGTTTAATAAAACATTAAAAAGTATGTTAAAAAAGGTTGTTGAGAGAGATGGGAAAAACTGGGATTGTTTGTTGCCCTACTTGTTAATGGCAATCAGAGAAGTTCCTCAGTCCTCTACGGGGTTTTCTCCATTTGATTTGTTGTATGGTAGACACCTCAGAGGGCTGCTGGACATTGCCAAAGAGACGTGGGAAGGACAGCCCACTCCTTATAGAAGCGTTATTGAACATGTAACACAAATGCAGGATAGGATTGCAGCCGTGGTACCTGTTGTCAGAGAGCACATGGAACAGGCCCAAAGTGCTCAACAGAGGGTCTATAACCGGAGTGCCAAGATACGGGAATTTGCTCCTGGAGATAGAGTTCTTGTTTTGGTACCCACTGTGGAAAGCAAATTCCTAGCTAAATGGCAGGGTCCATTTGAGATTAGGGAAAAAGTGAATGAGGTTAATTACAAAGTATACCAGCCGGGAAAGAGAAAACCCGAACAAATCTACCATGTTAACTTAATCAAACCCAGGAAAGATAGGTTGTCTCTGTCAGCGGAGCCTTGCCCTTCGGTGTCTTCACCTCGGTTGCTTCCCGCAGTGAAGGTGTCCGAGACATTATCAGCTGATCAGAACAATCAGGTTAAAGAATTTCTCATCCAAAATAGGGAGATATTTTCAGAGCTGCCTGGCCGAACGACCATAATAAAACATGACATTGTCACAGAACCAGGGGTCAGGGTTCATTTAAAGCCATATAGGATTCCTGAAGCTCAGCGAGAAGCTGTTTCTAAAGAAGTTAAAACCATGTTAGAACTTGGAGTCATAGAGGAATCTAACAGTGAGTGGTCCAGTCCCATAGTGCTCATCCCGAAGCCCGACGGTAGCATACGCTTCTGTAATGACTTTCGTAAGTTAAATGAGGTGTCCAAGTTTGACGCATACCCCATGCCCCGTGTGGATGAGCTTATAGAAAGGCTGGGAACAGCCAGGTTTCTCACCACGTTGGACCTGACCAAAGGTTACTGGCAAATACCTTTATCTGATAGCGCAAAAGAAAAAACAGCCTTTTCGGTTCCGGAGGGGCTGTACCAGTATAAGATGTTACCCTTTGGATTGCATGGGGCTCCAGCAACCTTTCAACGGGCGATGGATAAAATTTTGAGGCCCCATAGAAAATATGCAGCTGCCTATTTGGATGATGTGGTAATTCACAGTACAGACTGGGGGTCCCATTTGGTTAAAGTACAAGCAGTACTGGACTCAATCAGAGAGGCAGGGTTAACTGCTAACCCAAAGAAGTGCTGCCTCGCAATGGAGGAGGTCAAATACTTGGGCTTCACCATAGGCAGAGGTCTGATTAGGCCCCAATTGAATAAAATTGATGCTATTCAAAACTGGCCTCGTCCAGTGAATAAAAAACAGGTAAGGGCTTTTTTGGGAATAACTGGGTACTATAGACGGTTTATTCCCAATTTTGCGACCACAGCGGTGCCGTTGTCAGACCTTACCAAAGGGAAGCAGTCAAATATGGTGAAATGGAACCCTGATGCAGAAAAGCGTTACAAGCGTTAAAAGTGGCTTTGTGTTCACAACCGGTGTTGATAACACCAGATTTTTAAAAAGAATTTGTTGTACAGACAGATGCCTCAGAGGTAGGGATAGGGGCTGTGCTGTCCCAAACCAGAGATGGGGACGAACACCCTATCATTTATTTGAGTAGGAAACTCAATGAGCATGAAAAAAGGTATGCCATTGTGGAAAAGGAGGCTTTGGCCATTAAGTGGGCACTAGATACCTTGAGATATTACCTCTTGGGTAGACAATTCAGACTAGTGACGGATCATGCCCCTTTAAAATGGATGTATGTAAATAGAGGCAAGAATGCTCGTGTAACTAGATGGTTTCTAGCGTTGCAGGATTTTAAGTTTACTGTCGAACATAGGCCGGGTACACAATTGGCCAACGCAGATGCATTGTCCCGCATCTTCTGTTTAGGGGCTACAAGTGTTACGGTCCCTAGGTCGAAACAGGGGAGGGGGATATGTGACAAGAACACTGGGATAGTGTTTGAGGGCAGGTATGTTTGTCCCAGGTTCTTGTCTTACATGTATTAGAAAAATGAAAACTTCTAGGAATATGTATTGTTTTGTTAGAACCTTTTCAGTTTGTTGGAAAAGCTGGGTAAGGGCCCTGAAAGAGAGATGGGGCAAGTTCCAGACATTGGGCCCAGTTCAGGTCTTTGGCCTCACAGAAGGCTAATCAGGCTTTCAGCTGTGTAAGAGTGTTATAGAGCTGCTGGCCTGATTAGAGAGTGCAGACTGCCTGGGAAGACTGCAGGATCTCTGTGAGAGAAACACGCTTCCTGATACAAGTGAGCTATACAGTGTACTGGAGAACTCTGTGTTTTTTTGTTTAGTGATAGTTAGGAACATCTTGTGTTTAGTCAGTGCCGGACAGGCAAGGTATTTTCTTTTGCTGTTTGTTTTATTTTCTGTATAATAAAACTGGCTGGGGCCAGTTGTACCGGAAACTGGACTTGTGTGGTTCCTCAGCTGCTGCGTGCTGCCATTTATCCCAGGAAACGGCACCTTGTACCCTTACAGTGTTACAGTATATATACACACACATAGTGGTCGAAGTGGAAATTTTGAAGTGGGTGTATGGAAAAGTGAAGGCTGAAAAGGGGATGTGGCCACTAAAAAGGAGTGTGGCCACTAAAAAGGGGCGTGGTCTTAAGTGTAGTGTACCTCACCATATACACACATTACGCCAGGTACAGCTGCTTAAACACATTATGCAAGGTAGAGCCCCTTACACTCATTACGCCAGGTAGAGCCCCTTACACACATTATGCCAGGTAGAACCCCTTACACACGTTACGCCAGGTGCAACCCCTTGCACGTGTTACGTCAGGCGCAGCCCCTTGCACACATTACGCCAGGTACAGCCGCTTGCACATGTTACGCCGTGTACAGCCCCTTGCACACGTTACTCCAGGTACAGCCCCTTGCACACATTACGCCTGGTACAGCTGCTTGCACACGTTACGCCAGGTACAGCCCCTTGCACACGTTATGCCAGTTACAGCCCCTTGCACACGTTACTCCAGGTACAGCCCCTTGATACTCGTTACTCCAGGTAACCAAACCGAAAAAGCACTCACCGCTCCTCATAACAGAGACATGGCGGGGATAGAGGAGAGGTCGCAGAGTTATGCTCCGGGCTCAGACTCCAGAAGCAGCGGCTAAACGGATGCACCACAGATGGGCGCCCAGAGAGCTCCAGTGGCGCCGGGTGATGGAACCGGGCGCAACCCACGTGGGTGCCCGCACCTAATGATGTAAGGCTGACTACTCCCCCATCCTCCTGCTGCTCAGCGCTGCCTACACTAACAGCAGTGTGCAGCGCTATTAGTATAAAAATAAAACAACAACTTCCGGGTCATTGGCGAAATGCTGGTATGCCAAACCATTGCGTACCAGCTCACTTCAACCACTGTATGTATGTGTGTGTATATATATATATATATATATATATATATCTCTATCTGGAAAAAGAATTTAGGAGAATGCGCCCATAGTGCAGATCATTTTTATTTTATGAATGCATCATTAAAAACAAGCAGGTCACAGGTAAGTATGTTCCCGTATCAAATAAGACCCACACTTTGGGCCAGTTTAAGAGCATAAAACCATCCACCAGGCCACACCAAAGTGTGGGTCTTATTTGGTACGGGAACATACTTACCTGTGACTTGCTTGTTTTTAATGATGCATTCATAAAATAAAAATGATCTGCACTATGGGGGTCATTCCGAGTTGTTCGCTCTGTATTTTTTTCTCGCAACGGAGCGATTAGTCGCTAATGCGCATGCGCAATGTCCGCAGTGCGACTGCGCCAAGTAAATTTGCTATGCAGTTAGGAATTTTACTCACGGCATTACGAGGTTTTTTCTTCGTTCTGGCGATCGGAGTGTGATTGACAGGAAGTGGGTGTTTCTGGGCGGAAACAGGCCGTTTTATGGGTGTGTGCGAAAAAACGCTACAGTTTCTGGGAAAAACGTGGGAGTGGCTGGAGAAACAGAGGAGTGTCTGGGCGAACGCTGGGTGTGTTTGTGACATCAAACCAGGAACGACAAGCACTGAACTGATCGCAGATACCGAGTAAGTCTGGAGCTACTCAGAAACTGCTAAGAGGTGTGTGGTCGCAATTTAGAGAATCTTTCGTTCGCAATTTTAAGAAGCTAAGATTCACTCCCAGTAGGCGGCGGCTTAGCGTGTGTAAAGCTGCTAAAAGCAGCTTGCGTGCGAACAACTCGGAATGACCTCCTATGGGCGCATTCTCCTAAATTCTTTTTCCAGGTATCTTTTTGCTCAAAGGGATTCTGAGCCTCTGGGGAATTGCTGTGGTGTCCATTACACCAGTGCTAACAGTGCAAGGCTTTACTACCTGTGAACTGTGAATGTCTAATTGAAAGAACACCAGCGCACCTGTACATCGTTTCTTTCAGCATATATATATATATATATATATATATATATACATACACCTACCTCACTGGACCGCAACCTAGGTGTGGGGAGCACATGAGTGCACCCCTTTCCTGGGATTGGCGACTGCAGTGGATTCCTGTATGTATATATATATATATAAACACAAAAATGAGGTGTCAATTACATACTAGATTATCTGTAAAATCCGAAGATTAGCGCAGGACAGCAAGCAAACTATCCTACATATGTATAAAAATGTTAGCACTCAATATTAGATACATAAACTTGAAAATTGTTTAGCCCGATAAAAAGTATTTTGTTACTTTTTTCCAACATACACAAACAGTGGAACTACAGGTGTTTAATCAGAGAAGTAACAATCACACTTCCTATCAGTCACTAGGACTGTCAGCTACACCAAAAATTGCTAAAATGACATATACAGGGAGCTGCACGCGAAGTGGCCGTGTGGAAATAAATGCAGATCTTTACCTGTATTCCGAGTCAGCCGTATCTACACGACCGCACCAGACATCTGCATATACACAACTGTGGAAATCAAGCAATCCCTTCTATATGCCGATGACACCCCTGTGGCACACTTATTTTAATGCTGGGTGCACACTGGACGACATAAATGATATCGTTGAACGATTTCCCTTGAACTTCTTGGAGCCCAGGACAAACGATATAGTGCAAACACACTGAACGATTTTTACAAACGACCAACGATATACAGGAGTCATTGGATATTACCAAATTGTTGGGTTTCAGCCTAATATATCATGTTGTTTGTAGCGTACACACTGGACGATATGCACCTTGTTGTTAAAAACACAGCCAAAATTAAGCTGCATGTACAGACGCCGGAGGACCTCATTAACGACCCGCGGGAGCACACATCGTTGACGTACACACTGGACGATATGAACGAAATGTTGTTCAGAAATGTCGTTATTGTCAATATTGTTTAAAATATCGTCCAGTGAGTTCCCAGCTTTAGAGCAAACACACCACTGTTACCAAGTAACACCCACTAAGGCGAAAGTGTACATGTGTTTAGGGCAGACTAGATGTGCCAAGTGGTTCTTATCTGTCATCAAATTCTATGTCAAATGCTAAGTGGAGATGCAGCAGAGATGCATACACCGTCCCATCAGCAGTTCCAACAAGCAGATCCATCTGGGGAGCGAATTAGTTGCAACTCTGAATCAGGCCTGCAGTATGTCCTATTATACTGAACTGAGGAGACCAGTGGTACTATGGGCTTTAATCATAGAAGTTTTCATCAGCCTGATAAAGTAGAGAGGTATGTCATGTTTCCCCAACCTATAAACACTGTTTCCCGCACTTTACATTTTTAAATCCCCCCTTAAAAGCTGCAGCCTCGCAAACGGTTCAGTGACCGGTTCTTGTGACTGCTGCGCTACACAAAGTAAATCACTTGTAAAAATACAGTAAACTTGTATGATTACATTTTCTGCACATAACATCGTACTTGCTGAGTTGCCAACATGATAGAATGTATTAGGTCTCTAGAATGTAAGCTCCTGCGGGCAGGGCCCTCTCCTCTTCTGTAGTCTCTACAATCATACTTGCCTACTCTCCCGGAATGGCCGGGAGGCTCTCGAAAATCTGGTGACCCTCCCGGCCCCCCGGAAGAGCAGGCAAGTCTCCCGATTCGCAGGGTCCCCCTGCCCGTCCGCCCACTTAGTGTGTAAAGTGGGCAGTCCGGGCAGTTGATGACGCGATTCTTGCTGAATCGCGTCATCATAGCCACGCCCCCTGCAGTGTAATGCCGGTGATCGCGGCATTACCGAGCAGGGGGCGTGGCTTAAATGAGGTGTCATCGTGACTCCACCCCCACCCCGCCTCCGGTCCACCCCCTCATCCACGTCACAGCCTCCCCTGCCCGCCCTCTGAGCCGACCTGGCTGTTATCTCCCGCAGAGAGCAGCCAGAATGTAGGTAAGCATGCTCTACATAATGATGTAAACTTGCCTATAACTGTTCTGGGTTGGGTACCTGACTGCCGGTCACATAACTACATCCCACTGTTCTATGTGATCTCTCATGCACAATGTCATTTTCCTGTGTGTTACATCCACTATGTATGGTGCCACGGACTCCTTGTGGAGCATTCTAAAAAAATTATATAATAATAATAATACTAATAAAAATAATTTCTAGATGCACTGCATATCGCCATCTCTTGCACTGTACAGTCTAGGACAAATTAGGCCATTACAGTCCAGGTTTTAAGGATATCCATGCCTGAGTCCAGATGGTTAAACAAATTAACTGAGGTACATATTTAGTCATCTGTGCTCAGGCATGGATATCCTTAAAACCTGGACTGTAACGGTGGAGTTTGGGAAACTCAGGTCTAGGACTACAATCCTAATTAGGTTTTAAATGTTCTAACGTATTTATTTATTAACAGTTTCTTATATAGCGCAGCAAATTCGATTGCGCTTTTACAACTGGAATGTTACCCTTGTGCATAATGCTCCGGTAAATAAATATTATGTTGGAAATATTAGGGAATAAGAATTAATAGTGAGAATTGCATCTAGTGTATAAAATACCTCCAGACTTCTTCTCCTCCCCTGGGAACCACTCCTAGCGTATATCTGTCTTCTCTTTATGTATCAAGCTAGCTATATAGCCTGGCAATGTCCCTGCAAATTGGGGACAGTTGTCGGCTATAAACACGTACGTAGTTTAATAAGCCCATTATAATAATGCACATTAGTATCACTACCCAATATTAAATCCCTGTAGTTTATACGTACGCTTCGTTACACAGACCCAGACATACTCTATCACAGCTACATGAAAGTATTCATCTTTTTGCCTTAAGATAAAAGAGTATCTGGCTTTAAGCAGGATAAAAACAGTACACACATTTAGTTCTATGCAGCTGCTAATCTGGATGCATATCCTATAGAATATTCTGAGTTGTTACAATGTCCTTATACACAAACATCTATATTCTGGAAGGAATCTGTGCCAGTGGCTATCTCTCACCTGATGAGTGCTGACCCTTGCTGGACCAAAGCACAGAGAAGCAGAGCCCACACTATTGACAGATCCATAGTGACAGCCTCAGGGTGCGTCTGCAGCTTTGTTCTGTATATATATGCAGTGTGTCCGCTACCTCTACATTTGTCATCAATGACCCAGCACTTTCAGTCATCTCATGAGATGTGTCAGCTGACCCAGCTGTCATGTGACCAGGAGGAGGGGGGCACTGGGCACACTAATCTTGCCAGGAGCCTTTAAAGCGTTCAGGATTCTAATGCAATTCTCTGAAGGGCTACCTTCATTTACATATGCATTATTCTCTATCATTCTCATTCCTTATATTATGAATATTGTATACAGTGTCTTTTTTTATTTCACTGAATTGATTAAAATAAATATACATAAAGTACTTTGCCTAGTTGTGAAAAGGCATTGCAGAGACTGGGAAAGCAACACCTGCACATGTACTGCGCCATCTGAGAGGCGTGTCAGAGAAATGTACTTCAAAATATATAAAAACTATAGTAATATATAGCTCATGTGCATTCTCCAAGTTACAAGATTTGAAAACCCTTTGTAGCTGTCACAGTAAGAATGGGTCTGGGACTGAGGGTCGACAGCACAAAGGTCGACACACCTTAGGTCGACGCCAATTGGTCGACACACCTTAGGTCGACATGGACAAAAGGTCGACATGAACAAGGTCAACATGGAAAAAGGTCAACATGAGTTTTTTATGTTTTTTTGGTGTCGTTTTCTTCGTAGAGTGACCGGGAACCCCAATTAGTGCACCGCGTCCCCTCGCATGGTGCCTTCGCTCCGCTACCGCTTCGCTCGGCACACTTTACCGTTCCAATAGTAGTTCACGTGGATCGTTAAGTAAGAAAAGGTTCAAAAAAAGAAAAAAATCATGAAAAACTCATGTCAACCTTTTTCCATGTCGACCTTGTTCTTGTCGACATTTTGTCCATGTCGACATTTTGTCCATGTCGACCTAAGGTGTGTCGACCAATTGGCGGCGACCTAAGGTGTGTCGACCTTTGTGCTGTCGACCTGGAGTCCGGATACCAGTAAGAATATGTTGGTCACTACCAGGTTTCTACTTCTCTCTCTCCACCAGGATCACACAATTCATCATATCCCCTGTAATGCAGCACATATTGCACTATTATGCACCTGATTTACGCTATGGCAGTATCCATGCAAATGGTCGATGTTCTTTATCTGTGCATCCCATTGTGTTACCGTACAAAGGGCCTAATTCAGTAAGGATAGCAAATTCTGCTAATCAGCAGAATTTGCTATCCTTTTGCACGCATGCTGGGGGCCGCCCAGCATGCTGACCGGCGCCTTCCCCCCTGCTACAAGCAGAAATTGCAATTGCCTCGCAATTTCTGCTTGTCAGCAGAAACTAAGGTTGACTCCTGCCGACACAGATTAGCTGCGGCCGCAGCAGTCCCAGCGCCATCTTACCTGTCGCGGCGGCTGCGTGTGACGTCACGTAGCCACCACGCCCCCGTTTGGCGCGCACAACCCACTGTTTGGGTGGCCCCGCCCCCGCAATGCTCTGTTTCCTCCCTGAAAACGGAGCGTTGCCGCCACCCTCCCGCCTCTGCCTGATTGACAGGCAGAGGCGACCACATTTTCTGCGCCCCCCCCCCCCCGCAGAAAATGCGATGCTTGCGCAGTAGGGCCCGCTGCGAATGCGCCCGCAGCACCTCCGCAATAATTCCGGGCGGAACGTGATTTGCGATCCAACCTGAATTAGCCCCAAAGGGCCTAATTCAGAACTGATCAGAGCAGCAAATTTGTTCGCTAAAGGGCAAAACCATGGCCCTCATTCCGAGTTGTTCGCTCGGTATTTTTCATCGCATCGCAGTGAAAATCCGCTTAGTACGCATGCGCAATGTTCGCACTGCGACTGCGCCAAGTAACTTTACTATGAAGAAAGTATTTTTACTCACGGCTTTTTCTTCGCTCCGGCGATCGTAATGTGATTGACAGGAAATGGGTGTTACTGGGCGGAAACACGGCGTTTCAGGGGCGTGTGGCTGAAAACGCTACCGTTTCCGGAAAAAACGCAGGAGTGGCCGGAGAAACGGTGGGAGTGCCTGGGCGAACGCTGGGTGTGTTTGCGACGTCAACCAGGAACGACAAGCACTGAAATGATCGCACAGGCAGAGTAAGTCTGGAGCTACTCTGAAACTGCTAAGTAGTTAGTAATCGCAATATTGCGAATACATCGGTCGCAATTTTAAGAAGCTAAGATTCACTCCCAGTAGGCGGCGGCTTAGCGTGTGTAACTCTGCTAAATTCGCCTTGCGACCGATCAACTCGGAATGAGGGCCCATGTGCACTGCAGGGGAGGCAGATATAACACGTGCAGAAAGAGTTAGATTTGGGTGGGTTATTTTATTTCTGTGCAGGGTAAATACTGGCTGCTTTATTTTTACACTGCAAATTAGATTGCAGATTGAACACACCCCACCCAAATCTAACTCTCTCTGCACATGTTATATATCTGCCGCCCTTGCAGTGCACATGGTTTTGCCCAATTGCTAACAAAATACCTGCTGCGATCAACTTGGAATTACCCCCCATGTGCACTGCAGGGGAGGTAGATACAGTATAACATGTCAGTGGCGTAACTAGAAATTTTTCTCCCCCAAGCCAAAAAATTCTTCAGCGCCCCCCCCCCCCCCCATACTTGGCACTAGTAAAGTGAGAAATATGCGCGCGCTGCCAAAAAGGGGTGTGGCTTCGTTGGAATGGGCGTGGCTTTGCGTAAAAGGGCGTGGTATTGCAGGAAAAGACTACCTTATACCCCAGTTTTGCAACCTGCACGCCCAGACGTTAGCCACCACAGGAATGTAAAATAATCCTGATTCATGCCCCTTACATTATTTGTCATTTTTCCTCCTTATAGTAATGCCCAGTATACATTATTCCACATACTGCAATGGCCTTAGCCATTATGCCACACACAACAATGCACATGACACAATATGCACACACTGTAATGCCCCCGACACATTATGCCACACACCGTAATGCCCCCGACACATTATGACAGGAATCGCAATGCCCGTTATACAATATGCTACACACCGTATCTGTGACACAGTATGACACATACCGCAATGCCCGTTATACATTATGCCACACCGCAATGACCCCGAGACATTATACCACAATGCCCGTGATATAGTATACAACACACCGTAATGCCTGACACATTATGACACACACCGCAATGTCCGTGATACATTATGCCACACACCGTAATGCCCATTACACATTAAGTTCTACAGTAAGGCTTCTAATTACTTTTAAATTACCTGCTCGTTGCCAGGGGTTTCATGCTCTTTGTTCCATGCACGGTGCCAGGGGTTTTCATGCTCAGGGTGTCATGCTCGTTGCCAGGGGTTTCATGCACTGGGTGTCATGCTCATTGCCAGGGGTTTCATGCACTGGGTGTCATGCTCGTTGCCAGGGGTTTCATGCACTGGGTGTCATGCTCGTTGCTAGGTGGTAGTGCTTGTTGCTAGGGCTGTGCTCCCAGTGCCACATATGCCCCCAGTGCCAGATATTCCCCCACAGTGCCAGGTATATGCCCCCAGTGCCAGATATTCCCCCACAGTGCCACATATGCCCCCTCAGTGCCTGCTCCCCCAGTGCCAGATATTCCCCCACAGTGCCAGGTATATGCCCCCAGTGCCAGATATTCCCCCACAGTGCCAGGTATATGCCCCCAGTGCCAGATAGTCCCCCACAGTGCCAGGTATATGCCCCCAGTGCCAGATAGTCCCCCACAGTGCCAGGTATATGCCCCCAGTGCCAGATATTCCCCCACAGTGCCAGGTATATGCCCCCAGTGCCAGATAGTCCCCCACAGTGCCAGGTATATGCCCCCAGTGCCAGATATTCCCCCACAGTGCCAGGTATATGCCCCCAGTGCCAGATATTCCCCCACAGTGCCAGGTATATGCCCCCAGTGCCAGATATTCCCCCACAGTGCCAGGTATATGCCCCCAGTGCCAGATATTCCCCCACAGTGCCAGGTATATGCCCCCAGTGCCAGATAGTCCCCCACAGTGCCAGGTATATGCCCCCAGTGCCAGATATTCCCCCCACAGTGCCAGGTATATGCCCCCAGTGCCTGCTCCCCTCCCCCTCCTTTGTGTTGGAGGGACACGGAGCGCACAGCGCGCCCCCCTGTGTCCCTCCTGGCTTTCCGGCTGTCTAATAAAGGAAGTGCCAGTCCGTGAGCCAATCAGAGCTCACGAACGGCACTTCCTGTATTAGACAGCCGGAGAGCCAGGGAGGGACACAGGGGGGCGCGCTCTGTGCGCTCCGTGTCCCTCCTTACAGCGGCGGAGGGCAGGAGACCTGCAGATTGACATGCGGACGCTCGTCCGCATGTCAATCTGTTCTAAGTCAGTGGCGCCCCCGCAGCCCCTCGCCCCCAAGCCACCGCGAGGACTGCGGGGGCAGTAGTTACGCCACTGCAACATATTCAGAGAGAGTTAGATTTGGGTGGGGTTTGTTCAAATGTGTAAAAATAAAGCAGCCAGTATTTACCCTGCACAGAAACAATATAACCCACCCAAATCTAACTCTCTCTGCACAGGTTATATCTGCCCCTCCTGCAGTGCACATGGTTTTGCCGATTAGCTAACAAATTTGCTGCTGCAATCAGATCCGAATTACCCCCCAAGTTGTAAGGCTGACTGAGATTCACAGTCTCAGAAATGTGCTGGGCGTTCCTGGATGGTGACTGGGCGGTGCATGTTGAGACGCAAGAAGATGGCCTGCCTTATTCAGCTTCAGTCACAAAAAATGCAAAATCGCAAATTGCTGATTATCGAACGACTGTTCATGCACTGCGCCTGGATCGCACGTGCGTGAAAGCCACAATACAATCGCCAGGAAGTGACTGTCAGGGAGAGGTAAGATGGCGTTTGCGGGGAGTGGTTGAGGAGACGCAGGCATGTCATGGCTGTTCTTCGGACAAGCATCGGACGTCTGCTGCAATTCCTGCGATTAAAAACATGGCACCCAGCGACTGCATTCTCATTATTCTGAGTAGCCCTGGGTCATTCACAATGGTTGATGATGCTAGATTTCTGCAAATATATCACAGCTTCTGTGACTGCATACCCAATTTTGCGACTGCATCAGAGGGTGTCTTTATCCTTTCTGGGTGGCTTTTCACACACAATTTTTAGCAGAAGCAGGATTGAGAAAAGCATCATTTCTGTCTCAACAGCGATCCAAGCTAAATAAGGTCCTCAGGCGCCTAATCGCTCCCATTGGAGGCCAGTCTCAGACGTACAGTCTGCACCAACCTTGGGACTGGTGGAAGTTTTGATGGTGCAACCGATGGTTTTGTCTAATGACGCTCAGAAATAGATGTCTCGGTCATGTATAGATGTACTCCAGTCAAGGGCTTATAGTGGTATTAGAAGAAAAATACCAGACATAACTGCGGCAAAGGACACACACACGGACGCCGGAATATGTCAGTTTGTCTCTCCTCTTTATGCATCTGTTCTTAATCCCTCCATCTTTATGTGTCTATTTCATTTACGCTTCCTACTATATCTATTCACCCACTTTCTTTTACCCTTTACCCCCACCACTCACTTTCCCCCTGTGCTCCTCACAGGCCACATTTTCTCATACCATACACCTTCTACTTCCTCTCTCTTCACACTTTACCTTCATCCTATTTCTGCTGCTGGGGTTCTGCTGGAAAGCCCCCTCCTTCACATATTCTTCCCTACATGCTCAGTCTGCACAACAACATGACCACCCCAGCACATCATGATTATCCCTGACAATATCATCCCCCAGCACAACATGACCCCCTCCTACACACCAACACTCTCCCACTGCACACCAGATTAGCCCCCACATCACATTTTTTAATTAGCTGATTTTCCTGGAGTGCTGTCAGAAGTTGAAGCTGGCGGGAACACCAGCAGCCCTATGTGCAGTGTGACTGCAGCAGTCATATGCAGAGGTGTAGCTAGGTGCCATGGTGCCCGGAGCAAAAGTATGTTTTGGCGCCCCCTCCTCTGTACTGAATTGGGTGCATGTTACATTTGAAAAGAAAAAATATTTAAAAATACTAAAATCGGTGACAGGGCCGGTTCTAGACCTTGTGGAGGTCAGGGTAAAAGTTTTCTTTGGACGCCCCCATGTTTAAAATAGGGACAGTGTGCAACAAAGGCGCGCAACAAAAATATAGGGGAATGGCTTCATGTGGAAGGGGTGTGGCCTCAGAATAGTACAAACTCACATTACACTGCACAGAAGGGTGGTCTTCAGTATGCCGGCTGTCGGGATCCCGGCGCACAGTATACCGGCGCCGGATTCCCGACAGCCGGCATACCGACACTTATTCTCCCTCGTGGGGGTCCACGACCCCCCTGGAGGGAGAATAAAATAGCGTGGCGCGCGTAGCGAGCGCAGCGAGCCCGCAAGGGGCTCATTTGCGCTCGCCACACTGTCGGTAATCAGGCGGTTGGGCTCCCGGCGCCGGTATGTTGGTCGCCGGGTGCCCGACCGCCGGCATACCATACCACACCCGCACAGAATTTTCTGTTATTCGCATTACACCACACGGTAGTACCCCTTATACACTTTACGCCACAGTGGAGCCGCTTATACTCTTTATGCCACACAGTACAACAATACATGTTACTCTGCAGCTACTAATGCAGAGAGAGGTGCTGTTGCAGCCGGGGCAGAGAGGGGTGCTAAGACAGCCAGGTCAGAGAGAGGTGCTGCAGAAGCTGGGCTAGAAAGAGGTGCTGCAGCAGCTGGGGCAGAAAGAGGTGCTGGTGCAGCAGTTGGGACAGAGAGAGTTGCTGGGGTAGAAAGAGGTGATGCAGCAGCGAGGGCAGAGAGTGGTGTAGCAGGATACACGTAACCCTGCTTCACAGCTACAAGCAGACAGTGAGACACACAAAGAGGGCGGGCAGAGCTGCGGCATGTGCCGGATGTTACTGTCGCCTGCCCTGTTCCCTACCTAGACTCCGAGTCCAAGTCAGTGTGTGCCCCCTCTGCTTCTCCTCCTCCTGCTCTGCGGCTGCCTGTACAATGGCCCGTGGTTTAGCAGGTAGAGAGAGGGGGCAGGCAGCGGCGCGCCCTCTAACTTTTCCGGTGCCCGGAGCTGGCACTCCACTGGAGCCACCCTCACTACACCCCTGGTCACATGAACATACTGTAGCAGCAGGAAGAACTGCTACACTAGTTCCCTTCAACTGTGGTTTATTAACAACTATGGAGGGCAAAGATATGTACCCCAGATGGTACCCCCAGCTGGACCTGGTGCCTGGAACACAAGCCCCACATCTGCCCACACTACGCCCCTGAGTAGAGTCACCAGCATTTTCAAGTGAAGGTTTTCCATGTGTACATTACAGAGTAAATATGGTGGTAAAACCTATTCTGGTAATAGATTCACATTATTTACAATATGTATTCCTTGTATAAAGCATTTATTACTCATAAATGTTTTTAGATACTTGAATTTTTTATTTTTTTATAAGTGTAGTATAGGTTCTGAAACTTTGTAAGAAAAAACAAAACAAACAAAAAAAATTTCACTTTAGTGGAATGAACAAATCTGGCAAGCTGTCTCAGACTGGCCTGACAGTGTAACAACAATCCTTACCACTTTGGGCAGGTATCATTGGGGCAGTATGGCTGAGCTGCCCTGGTAATATTTTATTGATAAATTGTGGTAATACAGATTTTTTTTTATCACTGTAATTAGCAGCATAAAATCTTACATATTGTCAATAAGGGGCCGTTCATGAGGATGATAAATAGGCCTGCATATCTTTCCATAATCAATATTATTTTATGTGGATAATTATGGGTAAGAATGAGCATGGGCATATTTATTGTATGATTTTTGGTCCACAATTTTGTCTATTGTTGTCATGGCTGATATCAGTCAAAGATATATATAAGGCCTAACTGGGTTTAGCTCACAAGCGGGCCCTTATCTGGATGCTTCTCTGTATCTGAGGGGCGAGTACAACTTAACTGCACTCTATTGTTGTGTAAAGCATATATGATAATGTAAGGACTTGCAGTGATTGGGGATCCCTTGATGTTGGGCTGCAAGCACTGGTGTATCTATAATGGGTACAGTGTGTGCAGTGCACACCCTGCACCCATTTTTTCAATACCCATCTCTCTGGCATACACCGTTGGTCAGGGCAGTCGAGAGCTGGGCTGGTCCCTGGTACTTTTCAAGGGGCGTGGTCTAATCACAGGAGGTGTGGTCATGTACCTTTAGAAAAAGAATACTGAACCCCCCCCCCAGTATTTTAAGCACCTCCATGGCCACACTACAGCCCAGTACACTGCAGAGTGTTCTGGGCTGAGGAGAAGAGCTGCAGCTGCTGCTGCCAGATAAGGGGGAGGGGGCCTGGGCCCCTACTGGAACCTCATTGGGCCCCTCCATCAGACCTGGGCCCGGGTAATTTGTACCCTCCCTCCCCTCTCTCTCGGCACCACTGCCATTGATGGCAGAATTCTCCACAAATTACCAGGAAAATGGAGCTGCGGCCATTTTACTGGTGTTATGCACATGAGCAGTAAGGGAAACTCTGCACCATTTCCCTGGAGTTGGTTGCTCGCGCAATAGTGCTCAGACTATACTGGAGAGGGAAGGGACCCAGACGGTGGAGGCTGCATATGGGCCTCCTCCTCTATTCATACGCCCGTGGCTGCAAGCTTTAAAAATGTACTGTTTATCAAGCCAATTATGCAGGCGATACCTCAGATATCTTGTGTATTAACGGCAGAATTGGAGTACACAATTATCCCCATGTTTGTTATGCCTTTTATGAAGCTTCAAAAAACTAAACATTTTCAGAGCTTGACTACAATAGCTAACGCCATATTCAGATGGCATTTGCATGCTCTGTCCTATAGAAAGAGCTTTTCGGGGATGAAAGGAGATCCATTCTTATCTCTCCTCTCCCTCCTGGTTCTCACAGTACAGCCTATGGGACAGAACCCATCACTGAAAGCATTAGCCGCTGCCATCAGAAATTCATCACTTCTGTTCCTGATAATTCTTTGCCTATCACACATTGGGGGTAATTCCAAGTTGATCGCAGCAGGAAAATTTTTAGCAGTTGGGCAAAACCATGTGCACTGCAGGGGGCAGATACAACATTTGCAGAGAGAGTTAGATTTGGGTGTGGTGAGTTCAATCTGCAATCTAAATTGCAGTGTAAAAATAAAGCAGCCAGTATTTACCCTGCACAGAAACAAAATAACCCACCCAAATCTAACTCTCTCTGCACATGTTATATCTGCCCCCCCCCTGCAGTGCACATGGTTTTGCCCAACTGCTAAAATTTTTCCTGCTGCGATCAACTTGGAATTACCTCCATTATCTCTGTAATAAGCACTCCAGCCACAAGGCCTTAGAAAACAGCAGAGAATAACACATACGATATTATAGGTATAACAATGTAGTTTCAATTTGGCAACCCACAATCTGATAACACGAGCTGGGACAGATGAATTTCTGGGAACCTACTGTTCGATCAAACTCTTTATAGCTGACAATTAGAACCTGAACTGTTGCTGAGCAGGACTATTCCAAGACTGTATCTATATTTATCTTATTGTTGTATGTCACTTGCTCCTAGTCACCTGCACTCCCCGGCAATTATCCAGGGATTATCATCCTAAATACAATCCCTACTGCATACTTGCTTTACCCACCATAGCAACTACACATTGACAACAAATTAACCTTTAGTTTTCTTCCATTCTAATAAAACATACTTCATTCCAAAGCTTGTCAGAAATGCTAGAAACAAACCATGAAACGAAAACTTGTGCCCATTGGGACATATGAAGTAAATGTGGATATGGAACACCGAGAGTGAAATACACAGCGTTAAATCCAAATTTGCTTCAGCGTATGACAAGATTAATCAGAAATCCAGTGGAATAAAGAAGCCTTGGTTGCTGCCTTCTGGTGGGTGTTATCAGAGAGTACCAAGGATGAATTTGCGTCTTAGGAGATTCTGCTTTCCTTAGATGAGCTGGTCACTCTCTGCAATAGAGTTGATACATGGTTCAGTGAATGGACACAAGAGAAAGTATTCTTGCTGCTCCGCCTTTTGTTTTATACCTGACTTTAGTAATTATGCCAGAGAAGTCCATGCATTTGGGGTGATTTCAAATAATTTACAGGAAAGGAGGTTAAGAAAAATCTATATTTATACTGTGCTGCTCCTCGTCATCTGATAGGGGCATGCCCTAAGCATTTGAGAAATGACATGGCCTAAGTAGTTCCAGGTAGACAAAATTAGAGTCATCTATATGCTTTCCCTATACTAACATCAGTTCCATTCCGAGTCTCTGTCTCTACAAGAAGAAGCCTTCCACAAGAAGCCTATTTCCTTCCCAAGGTTGATAACTCAGTAGTTCTGGACTTCCTTCCTTGGCTTTGTCAATATTCCCAAAAACTCAATGGCAATTTGCTTATGTATGATCTTATGGTTCTAACTACAAACTTTTAAGAAGATAAGTTTTGTTTGCAACGTTGTTCTTGTTGTCTACAAAACTGATGCTTCCCATACCTCCTTTAATGAAATTTTCAGTAAGCAGAGGGTGGAATATTCCTCATTGGGAATATGATAGTACTAATAATCTTCTTGATAAAATCCTTAGTCAAGGACAAGTCTATCCATTTGCATTACCTGATACAAAGGCCTGGATTTAAGTGGAAACCTTTATCACCAGAAAGACCATCACAATATTGATTATGAGGTCTAAACACCATCAGATGGAATGGTGCTACCTACTCTAATTCAAGGTCTCTTCAACTGCATCAGAGGTGCAACCATAATTTCTAAGTTGGATCATAGGGGAGCATACAATCTTATTTTTATCAGAAAAGGGGAAGAGTTAAAAACAGCCTTCAACACTCAGGAAAGACAATATGAGCACCTTGTCATACCTTGGCCTATTCTGTTTTAAAATACAATGGCCCTCATTCCGAGTTGTTCGCTCGCAAGCTGCTTTTAGCAGCATTGCACACGCTAAGCCGCTGCCTACTGGGAGTGAATCTTAGCTTAGCAGAATTGCGAACGAAAGATTCTCAAAATTGCGAATAGAAATTTCTTAGCAGTTTCTGAGTAGCTCGACACTTACTCTGCCACTGCGATCAGTTCAGTCAGTTTCGTTCCTGGTTTGACGTCACAAACACACCCAGCGTTCGCTCAGACACTCCCCCGTTTCTCCAGACACTCCCGCGTTTTTCTCACAAACGGCAACGTTTTTTCACACATACCCATAAAACGGTCAGTTTCCGCCCAGAAACACCCACTTCCTGTCAATCACGCTCCGATCACCAGAACGAAGAAAAACCTCGTAATGCCGTGAGTAAAATACCAAACTTCTTAGCAAATTTGCTTGACTCAGCCGCAGTGCGAACATTGCGCATGCGCAGTTAGCGGAAAATCGCACCGATGCAAAGAAAAATAACGAGCGAACAACTCGGAATGAGGGCCAATGTTCTCTATCAATTGTATTTGTGTACTTAATGACATTTTGATCTTTTACTGAGACATCAAGTCCATCAGGTAGCAGTTTTGGAAGGTCCTAAACAACCATAGGAGCTGGAAAAGTGTCTCTTTGAACAACTGCAGCTACAGCCTTCAGATCAATTCCCATGAAGGTACTGGCCTCAACTTGTGGGACACAGGACTATCCAATGCTTCCTGGTATAGGCTAATTACCATTGTCATTAGAGGATGGTCTTCACTGTTCGCTCCCATTACAGCTTTGACCTGAAAACTGCCAAACCCAAGGAAAGGAGCCACTTTCCATAAAGTTGGCTTTGGAGGAGTGGAGACATTTACTCGAAGTTGGTAGCTTTCCCGTAACAATTAACACAGATCATAAACACCTGCTTCATCTTCAGACAGCAAGTGTTATAGTGCTTGAATCATCACCAAGAAAGATGATCATTATTCTACTTCTTGAGTTAAAATCCTGCTCATCTATTGGCCAAGTCCTAAAAACATAAAAATAGATGCACTGTCTCAGACATTGACTCTTGTGTAATAGATCCTCCTTAGAAAGCAACCAAATTCTGTAGACTTTTCTCCAATAATATAAATATAAAGGTCAACTTCTCTACAACTTATAGACAAACTGAGAAAATAAAACATAACCTTAAGAATTTACAGTGCATCCGGAAAGCATTCATAGCGCTTCACTTTTTACACATTTTGTTATGTTACGGCCTTATTCCAAAATTGAATAAATTCATATTTTCCCTCAAAATTCTACACACAATAACAACGTGAACAAAGTTTTTTTTTTGCAAATTTATTAAAAATAAAAAACTAAGAAATCACATGTACAGTACATAAATATTCACAGCCTTTGACATGAAGCTCAAAATTGAGCTAAATTGATTCTGTTTTCACTGATCATCGCTGAGATGTTCCTACAGCTTAATTGGAGTCCACCTGTGGTAAATTCAGTTGATTAGACATAATATTGGAACGGACTTGACAGTATACGTCTGAGCACAAACCAAGCATGAAGTCAAAGGAATTGTCTGTAGACCTCCAAGACAGGATTGTCTTGAGGCACAAATCTGGGGAAGGGTACAGAAAAATATCTGCTGCTTTGAAGGTCCCAATGAGCACAGTGACCTCCATCATCCGTAAATGGAAGAAGTTCGGAACCACCAGGATTCTTTCTAGAGCTGGCCGGCCATCTAAACTGAGCGATCGGGGGAGAAGGGCCCTAGTCAGGGAGGTGACCAAGAACCCGATGGTCACTCTGTTAGAGCTACAGAATTCCTCTGTGGAGAGAGAACCTTCCAGAAGGACAACCATCTCTGCAGCAATCCACCAATCATGCCTGTATGGTAGAGTGGCCAGACGGAAGCCACTCCTTATTAAAAAGCACATGGCAGTCCGCCTGGAGTTTGCCAAAATGTACCTGAAGGACTCTTAGACTATGACAAATAAAATTCTCTGGTCTGATGAGACAGAGATTGAACTCTTTGGCATGAATGCCAGGCGTCATGTTTGGAGGAAACCAGGCACTGCTCATCACCAGGCCAATACCATCCCTACAGTGAAGCATGGTGGTGGCAGCATCATGCTGTGGGGATGTTTTTCAGTGGCAGGAACTGGGAGACTAGTCAGGATAGAGGGAAAGATGAATGCAGCAATCTACAGAGACCTCCTGGATGAAAACCTGCTCCAGAGTGCTCTTGAACTCAGACTGGGGCGACGGTTCATCTTTCAGCAGGACAACGACCCTAAGCACACAGCCAAGATATCAAAGGAGTGGCCTCAGGACAACTCTGTGAATGTCCTTGAGTGGCCCAGCCAGAGCCCAGACTTGAATCCGATTGAACATCTCTGGAAAGATCTGAAAATGGCTGTGCACCGACGCTTCCCATCCTACCTGATGGAGCTTGAGAGGTGCTGCAAAAAGGAATGGGCGAAACTGCCCAAAGAAAGGTGTGCCAAGCTTGTGGCATCATATTCAAAAAGACTTGAGGCTGTAATTGCTGCCAAAGGTGCATCAACAAAATATTGAGCAAAGGCTGTGAATATTTATGTACATGGGATTTCTTAGGTTGTTTTTTTTTTTAACATTCAATTTTTATTTTGATTGAACATGAGCAAAACAATTACAGAGTACAGAAATAAGAAAATTATGGAAAAACACGGAGGGGGTGACAAGGGGAGGAAGGGAAATACAGGGGGATAAGCAGGACAGGTCATCCACAGACATTATTCACACACAGAAAACAAACAAACAGATTTAGACATCGGGGTCATCAAGAGGGATTTCCATCAAAGGGAAGGGAAGAGGTGAGCACTGTGACACAGGGCAGGCCGGGCGGGCACCCTTACTATCTGAGACATACAGGTGCCCTGGTGAGGGGAGAAGAGGGAGCGGTAGAGTATGGAACATCTCTAGTCTCCATTTCAAAATGGAACTGGGTTTTGGATGTAACTTTCTGAAATAGGGGAGGGGAGTAGGACTTCCAGTGCTGCGCAATGGTGGCCCTAGCTGATAATAGTATATGGCCTAAAACATAGCAAGCAGATTTAGGGACACTGGGGGGGCGGGGGGGGGGTACCAATGCAAAAGAGCTAGAGAAGGGTCTGGAGTCAAGCGGATGTCTAAAACATAATAAATAAGGGAAAACACATCTGTCCAAAAGGGCTGTATAACTGGGCAATCCCAGAAAATATGGTAAAGGGTACCTTCTGCATGGCAGAGACGCCAGCAAGTTTTGGAGGTTGTAGGAAACATTTTGTGCAATTTGGTGGGAGTCAGATATAACCTATTAAGCAGTTTGACGTGCATCTCCATGTGGTTAGTGCATTTGGAGAGGGAGAAGGAGGAAGAGATGAATGGTCTGCCATTGTTTCATGGTAAATGTCCAATGGAGATCCCTTTCCCAGGTAAGGTGGACAGAGGACTTTTCAGTTAAATCAGGGGGAGATAATAAATGGTACCAGTATGATATGGCACCTCGGGAGGAAGGGTTGGACAATCTACTCAGTATATTATCCGAGGGTAAGCCCAATAATGCAGTATCTTTAGTTAGGCTATCAATCCAGTGTTTAAGTTGTAGACAGTAAAACCGCACCGATGGTCCTAAATTAAATTTGGAGCACAGGGCAGGGAAGGAGAGAACGGAGGATGGTGAAAGCAGATCTCCTAGAGTACCAACACCCAAACGCTCCCAATAGGAGATATGAAGGCGGGACAGGGATTTAGTCAGTGCCTGGAGAGAGACATTTCTAGTGGGGAGAGAAAATAAAAAATGGGACCGATGTCGAAGGTCCCACACTTTAAGGATGTCACGGACAGTCAGAAGGAACGAGGGGAGTTGAGGACAAAACTGTCGGGGTAACCAGAGGAGGTCAGGGAGAGGAAAGCCTTGAAGGAGAGCGCGTTCCAGGACTACCCAAGGCTTAATGACAGGTGGGAAAAACCAGTCAGATAGTTGAGATAATAGGGTGGCCTCATGGTACCTAGTCAAGTCAGGAAGGGTGAGGCCCCCTTGCGGTGTAGTGTGGGTCATACGAGAGTACGCCATTCTAGGGGGCTTACGTTTCCAAATATATGAGAGCATTAACCTCCGCATTTGTTGCAATAGATTACAAGGAATGGCATAAGGAATTGCACGAAAGAGATACATCAGTTTTGCCAATAACATCATTTTGAATGCTGGTAGTGATGTCAGCTGGGTCAACAGCGGAACATAGTTAACTTTATGAACATCAGAAACGGCAGCAGGAATGTGAATACCCGAATAAGAAAGAGAAGTATCCTTCCAAATGAAGGGGAAACGAGTCTTCAGGAACCGCAGACTCATATGGGGGATATTAATGGGAAGGGCTACTGTTTTGGTAGCATTCAATTTATAGTAGGAGGCAGCACTGTATAAATCAAGAATATCATGAACGCAAGGTAGCGAGGTTACAAACATCAAAACGTCATCAGCAAAAAGGCATAATTTGTGACAAGTATCATACACAGAAAGCCCAGGGAACTGTGAGGATGAGCGAATCTTTAGGGCAAGAGGCTCGATGGCCAATACAAAAATCAGTGGGGAAAGGGGACACCCCTGCCTAGTTCCGTTGGTAATGGGAAAAGGGGAGGAAAGAAAAAAGAAAACCATTGCTAAAGATGCGGGCTGACGGCCCAACATAAAGAGCGGAAATGGAGCGCAATATATCACCTTGAAATCCAAACTTGGATAAGACCTGATACATGTATCCCCAATAGAGTCGATCGAACGCCTTTTCAGCGTCGAGGGGGAGGAGGAGAAATGGCGATTTGGTGTAAGACATCCACTCCTCCAAGTGGAGAACCCTACGGGTGTTATCAGGATCCTGGCGTCCGAGAACAAAACCCACCTGATCAGGGTGAATCAGTTGGGGAAGCAAAGGATTGAGGCGGTTGGCAATCAATTTAGCATACATTTTTATATCGGTGTTAAGAAGTGCTATTGGACGATAATTTTTGCAGTCAGAGGGGTCTTTACCAGGCTTCAGAATAGTAATAATCTGAGCTTCCACCATTTCTGCTGGAAATGCACCAGTTACAGAAGCCTCTGAATAAAGCTGTAAAAAAATCGGGGAGAGGGTCTCACTAAATATAGAATAAAAGGCGTTAATAAAACCATCAGGACCAGGAGCTTTCCCTTTCGGTAACTGGTGAATCACCGTCTGTATCTCCTCCAAAGACCAGGGGGCATTCTGGGACGCCAGGCTATCATTATCTAGGAAGGGGCAGTGTAGATTGTCTAGAAACATGGAGATAGTAGACAACTCCAGATCGTGCTGTGTTTTACGGGATCGAGCTTTAAGATGAGCCCCCTTCTGAATGGTGGTACCACGGAGTACCGCCTTCAATGCACACCAATACGTAAAGACAGAAGTATCGGCTGGAGACTTAGTCTGTAGGTACATATTGAGAGTATCAGTAAGAGCCTTCAGAGTCTCAGGATCAGAAAGCTGATAGGCAGTCGCCAAGGTCGTGTAAACGGGGTGCAACGTTTCGAATCCCAAACCTAAAGGATTAGGGCATGGTCAGACAACGTGATAGGAAGAATCTCAACCCTCTTGGTAAACTGAAGGATTAATTTATCTAAAAAGAGGAAATCGATCCTAGAGTAGCTATTATGCACCGGGGAGCAGGGACGTGCGGTGAGCTAAATAGCTCAGGAGGCACTGACTAGCACCAGAGCCAGATTTACATGCAATATATGAGCCAAAACGTACATATGGGCATTATACACAGGTGCAGCAGTATAAACTCCTGGAAATTTGGTGAATTTTGATCAGAGATGTGCGGAGAAGTTAGCCAGGTGAGGCACTGCTTCATCTGCCATAGACTTTTTACTCCAGAGTTTTGGTTATAAAAATTATTAGAATAATGCAAAGAAGATATTTCAAACATATTTTTTGTATTTTTCATATACTTTACGCAGTCAAAACTCTGGCACAAACGTTAGTATGAGAGGAAAGGCTCTGCCTCACCCCACCGCACGTCACTGCCGGGGAGTAATAAATTAAATCTTTTACCTCGGGGGAGAATGTTCGCCTAGCATCATACAAGTCAAACTCAGCAAGCAGTTTTTTAAAGACCAATGAGGGCCCTAAGTCCCGGGGGGAGGGAGTAGAACAGCGAGGAGAGGATCTATCCATTTTAGGGTCAAGTTGAAGTCTCCTAACAAAATAAGCGCGCCTTGGCGAACCTTTATAATTTCCTCAAATGTGCTCCGAAGGAACGGAACTTGGCGAGTATTAGGGGAGTACAAAGAAACTAGGGTAACTGGGGTATCGTCTACCAGACTAGTGAGGATAAGATATCTGCCACTGTCGTCCTCAATTTTCTCATGGAGAGTAAAAGGGCTATCTTTATGAAACAGTATGGCCACTCCATTACGCTTGGTGGGGCCATTAGTGGTGTAGCACAAGGGGTAACTGTGGTCTCTGTAATTATATACTGTGTCTATGTATATATGTGTCTGAGTAACTATATATATGTGTCTGTGTATATACTGTATGTGTCTGAGTATCTGTATATATGTGTCTGTAACTCTATATATGTGCCTGAGTAACTATGTATATGTATCTGTGTAACTCCATATGTGTGTCTGTGTAACTCTGTATTTATGTGTCTGTAACCACAGGTGGAACTCCCAGAATCAGAGTGGGTGGGCAGGCAGTTCTGTAATGGGCTGTGACACTCTCTGGATTACATGGTGGGCACTGCGACGTACTCTGTATAACATGGTCACTACGCGCTACAATGCTCTCTGCATTATATTGCCGTCACGGTATCCGGACTCCAGGTCGACAGCACAAAGGTCGACACACCTTAGGTCGCCGCCAATTGGTCGACACGCCTTATGTCGACATGGGCAAAAGGTCAACATGGACAAAAGGTCGACAGGAACAAGGTCGACATGGAAAAAGGTCGACATGAGTTTTTCACGATTTTTTTCTTTTTTTGAACCGTTTCATACTTAACGATCCACGTGGACTACGATTGGAACAGTAAAGTGTGCCGAGCGAAGCGAAGGCACCATGCCTGAAGCATGGCGAGCGAAGCGAGCCATGCGAGGGGACACGGTGCACTAATTGGGGTTCCCGGTCACTCTACGAAGAAAACGACACTCAAAAAACATAAAAAACTCATGTCGACCTTTTTCCATGTCGACCTTGTTCCTGTCGACCTTTTGTCCACGTCGACATTTTGTCCATGTCGACCTAAGGTGTGTCGACCAATTGGCGTCGACCTAAGGTGTGTCGACCTTTGTGCTCTCGACCCTCAGTCCCAGACCCGCTGTCACTGTGACACTCTACATTATATGACAGGCACTGCGACAATGCATTATATGGTGAACACTGCAACACTTTTTACATTATATGGCTGTCACTGTAGCAGGCGGGTCTGTATTAGGTTGTGACACTATCTGTATTATATGGTGGGCACTCCAATGCTCCCTGTATAACATGGCGGTCACTACGATGCTCTCTGCATAATATGGTGGGCACTGCGACACTCTGTTTTATATTGTGATCACTGCAGTGCCCTCTGTATTGTCTAGCGGTGGTGTATGTCAATAATGCTAACGGTATTGTATGGTGGTCATAACACTGCTCTCAGTATTGTCTGGAAGTCCCAATATTTGTCTGGTGGTCACTGACGTGATCTCTACATTCTCTTGCCTGTCAATACAATTCCCTCTGTATTGTCTGGTGATCACAAAGATTGCAGATGGAATAAGCAGTATTTACAATACTGCGCATTTGTCACTGTCTGAGATTTTACTCTGCGCATGTGTTATATTAGCAGTCTAAAGTCACATGGATCTGCATCCATGGGTGGACGCGAGCAATAACAGGTTAGCGGGTAACGGGCTGTAACTGGATGGTGAGTACTGAGTCGCACGATACAACTATTTTTATAGGACATGGACATGTCATTTCTTTTACAAGTTGGCATGGATCTCTGGAGTGAACCAAGAAGAAAATATCCACTGCACTGCCAATAGCAGCTGGTAAAGGGGTGTCAAACCCGGTGTCAAACCCTGCTAGGCAAATACAAGAAAAGGAAGAGAACCAGTCCTGTTGTCTATCTTATATCCTTAATTTTAGTCAAAAATTTTAAATATTCAAGGTTAAAAACAAATTATACGTTTATAAGTAGACGGATAGGTTAAAAAAAAAATCACTAATTTTATTTAAAATATAAAATATATATGAAGGTGCTCCAACACACCGTCTCACTATTAATGTCACCACTATTGGTAATAAAGCATTGAGATAGAACTAACGAAATTTCTCCAAAGTTCTCAATCAGTTAATTCGTACAGGATGTTACCCAATCAGGATAAGTTCTTAGCAGTCCCTTGGCAGATGTGCTGTTGTGCCGTGCAACAGGGTTTCCGCATCTAAATCCAATGGGTATACATAAACTGAAAGGGAGTGTAGTGAGATCGATCCAGATAAAGCAATAAGTCCATAAATCCAAATGGTGGCGACTGGAGACATTGGTAAAGAAAGCTTGACGTGTTTCTCCGGGCAGAGCAGCACCCAGTTTCCTCAGAAGCATGAGCAAGAACGCAGTTTATGGATACCCATTGGATTTATATGCGGAAGCCCTGTTGCAAATTTCGTTAGTCCTATCTCAATGCTTTATTACCAAGAGTGGTGACATTAATAGTGAGACGGTGTGTTGGAGCACCTTCATATATATTTTATATTTTAAATAAAATTTGTGAATTTTTTTAACATATCCGACTACTTATAAACTTATAATTTGTTTTTAACCTTGAATATTTTACATTTTTGACTAAAATTAAGGATATAGGATAGCAACAGTGCTGGTTCTCTTCCTTTTCTTGTATTTACCTCTGGAGTGAATTTGCGTCACTGCTTGGAGATGTTTCCTGATGGCACCTTATTCCCATAGATGTGTTATAGGACACATATTCTTTGTTCATTTTATAGTTACTAGGTTTTAAAACGTTTCAATGGATTTCTAATTGATATCTGAACAATTTATTTACTATTTTAATGCATTTATTATCAGTAAAGAATTAGCAAACATATTTTAAATATCTTCATTTACGCCAATGTACTGGGGCTTGTGGATCTGGTAACATTCAACATTTAATAGTGGACCATTTTCTATTTAGGTTTAATGATCATTTAGCCAAGTAAAGTGTTTGCGGCTAATATGCTGACACTTTTACCACTGCTTATGTAATCCTGCACAACTTCCTTTTTCTGGATGCTAATTTTGAATTGAGCATTGGGTGAAACGGTGAAAATTCACAATACACATTCACATGCTTTTAAGAGCGGAAGAAAATGCAAACATGTCGTTAGTCATCAGAAAAAAAATGGTATGCTTGCTCAAGAACAGTGTAAACAGATTTGGGGGGAGAAAGAAATAAACAAGAAAAAAAAACAAAGGCTCACCCCTTTTCCTCACTAAGTGAACAACATGGAGGCAAACTTGGCATGGTTCCCTATTTCAAGATTTAGGTGGATATCCAATTAGCCCCGGGAATTTACTAAATTAATCTAAATAGCCCCGATAAGCCGGCCCGAGCGGCAGCTTATCAGGGGCTACCTAATGCTGCACCGGGTGCTGGCGCCTGGCAGCTCCTGGTGTAGCGCTGCAGAGTCGGCTCCCTCTGGTCACATGACTTCTCCCCATGTCCCCATGTGACCGGGGGAAGTTGGGGGATTCGGGTCATGGCACTGCCCCAGCTTCCCCGCTGGGGTTAAGCGCCAAGTGCCGGCTCCTGGGCCACGGCACCCTCCCTGCAGTGGCGGGCAAGGGACAATGCAGGTCGCCGCAGCTATCAGGCCCCCAGCATGCTTGTTAGCAGAATCTGCAATCCGTGCTGAATAACCCCCCTAGTCCCAGGGTTTAAAGATTTTTCTCTCTCTGTGAATTTCTGTCCATTTAAATGTGTCTATTTTTCAATATTGACCAACTTCACAATAAACTGCATATCATACTAATCTCAAAAATCTCTTAAAATAATTTAATATTTATTTAGAACAATATTTAAAATGAAAATATATGAAGAGTATAAATTAAAATTCTAGTGCTTCAAGTCTCACTGAGACGGGTACCTCCTTTTGGAATTTCTCCCTAGGATTGCTGCTTTCTGGTTCTTTCCTCGTTCTTTGAATGATTTATTATTGCACTTTCTATTTTTTCAGGTTATATTGTATCAACGTACGATGTGTAAAAAGTCCCAATACTCACTTTAGTGATCAATATGCGGCAGTTATTGTGTATAGGTACCAAGATTGGTTACTATTATAAATTACTGATATGTGGTAGTTATCTAAGTGATTATTTATGGTGTACAAATGAGTTGTAAGACTGTTTAAATTCATTTTTGTATATATGTGCCTTTTTGGAGAGATCATTTTGTATATGAGTCTCTTAAATTATGTAATTTTAATTTTTAGATATAGACTAGTTGTAATAGACATGAGAGCTGTGATGTTTTAAGTCCATGTAGATTGTATTAGTTAAATTGATAATGAAGTACAGGTGTTTGAGGAGGTATAAATTAATGGTGAGACAGACCATAGCCACACCCCCTGATGAAGTCCATCGACGAAACGCGTTGGGCGTGGCCTGTGGAGCGAGAGACGTACTGCTGGAACTGTGTTTGGGTCTCGGTGAAACAACGAGCGGCACCCGCGACTCTTGAGATCTAACGTACGAGCGAGTATGGGAGTGAGCGGTTCCGAGACTTGGCTGTTGTACGGAGGATTGAGTTCACCAATTAAAGCTGAGATGTATGTGAGCATTGTTTACTGCGCCCTCCACCTTTCTTTCGATATATATATATATTCCAAAATTGGCTGCATTGTTAAAAGGCAATAAGAGCTGATAGCTGAGTGGAGTGTAAATCTGTCTGCGGAGGGTATATCGCGTCTTCACCTTGAGTCTGTTCTGAACCAAGCATGTGCAAGTATGAGTGATGGACATTTGTACGCAGAATGGGATCTGGTCGAATGGTCGACAGTAACCATGTAGATGTTCATAAAGTCGACACCACAATGTTGAACTCAGAGCATGGTTCAAACTGTTGACAGGCTAGATTGACATCCTCAAACTGTCAACAGATTCGCAATGTCAACATCCTCAAATTGTTGACAGGTTCACAATGTCAACATTTGAAATGTTGCCATGTGAAATGTCAACAGTTTCAGGATGCCGATGGTTAGGGTTAGGCTGCGGATGGGAGGTTTAGGGTTAGGCACTAGGGGGAGGGTTTGGGATTAGGAATACGGGAAATATAATCACTGGAATGCTGGAGGATCACAGCTCTCACTCAGAAGTGACTCTCACAGCATCACCAGGATCCAGAAGAAGACGCTGAAGCCACCGTCACAGCCTGGACAGTTCATATTAGTGACATATCATCGAGGCAAACATGTGAAATGCCAACATGCTGCACGTCGACAGTTCGATCCTGTCGATGTTCTGTCAACTTGAGGATTGTTGACCAGTTATACCACTCCCTGCAGTGGATACATATAATATCCCGGCAGATGTGATGCCAACTGTCACTATACCGCCAGCGGCATTCTCTCTGCCAGAATCCTGGCAGCGAGTCCCCTCATGGGCACGCTGCGTTCGCCATGCATACGATTCGTTGACTCGCCACAGGTTCTATTCCCACTCTGTTGGTGACGTGGACCCACCAATTGAGTGGGAATACCGAGCGTGTGTTGGGATTCCGGGTGTCTATATTTCACCGGCTGTCAGGATTCCGGTGTTAGTCTCCTGAACGCTGGGATCCCGACAGCCGGTATATTGACTGGATCCCCCCTGCAGGCTATAACAGGGCAATCTCATTTAAGCAAACTCCAGAGAGAGCATGTCAACAGAATTAAGGGCTATGCAAATTTGGATTGAGGCGCCAATATGCCTTTCAAGAGTGATAATGACGAGGCTATCAAACTAAGAACACAGATAAGGACCCACACCCCCTACCCTTAAACAAAACAAACTAAAGATGAGTACTATCCTAAATAAGGGCAAATGTATTTAGGGCCTAATTCAGACCTGATTGCTCCTCTGCGTTTTTGCAGAGGTCTGCGATCAGATAGCCGCCGCACATAGAGAGTGAAAACCCGCCCCGTGCAAGTGTGCGAATGCATGCAAATCTGTTTGCAACTTACTCACCATCAAATGATTTTTCCAGTATGTGCGTAGCCCAGGGCTTACTCCTACAGTGTGAAAGAATCCGGCTGATCGGGACAGGAGCTGATGTCACATACCCTCCCTGAAAACGCTTGGGAACGCCTGCGTTTTTCCTGACACTCCCAGAAAACGTCCAGTTACCACCCCTAGATGTCCACTTCCTGTCAACCAACTTGCGTACGCCTAGCGATCGAAATTTTCACACCATTCTTTTGCAGTTTGGCCTTGCGCCAGAGCATTGCGGTCCATACGCATACGCAGTTGTTCGATATTCGCCCGTTATGCGAAATTGTACAACAGCGATCAGGTCTGAATTAGGCCCTTAGTTCCGTGAACGCAATTTGGGAGCAGTGGCAGCTGACTTGTGTGCAACTCTTATCAGCTTCAGTGCACAGTACATAAAAAGGATTACAGACAACTAGGTCTGTTCAGCATTTTTCCTAGGACCCAAGGCACTGTGGGGAGTGCTCGCTGTAGTCATGTTATGTTTAAACAGACAAGAAAATATTCATTTTCCAAGGTTACTCTCATAGAACACACTACAGTTATCTATAGTTCTTCATGCATACGAGTGCGCGCGTACATGGGTAGACTAGGTGGGCCAAGGGGTTCTTATCTGCCGTCAAATTCTACGCATGTCAGTTATAAAAATAAATAAATAAACAAAAGGACTAGAGAAATGCTATTAACTTGCATCATTATTTTAGTAAAATACATACTTTTCATGTTTCCTTTAATGTGTATAAATAAGTAGAGACTTGTTTCTACAATTACCACAGAAACTGTGTACTGTACATACTGTGACATATTTTTCTTTGAGTGTTTCACATCATTCAGAAACACTTTTACCCACCTAAAATCTTACTTACAAAGTGGTGGATACTTAGCTGGACAGTCCTGATGTGTGGCAATGCTATTCTGTCAGCACAACCAGTCTTGAACACACAAAAATGAAAGTAAGATAGGGGCTCATTCCGAGTTGATCGCTCACTAGCTATTTTTTGCAGCGCTGCGATCAGATAGTCGCCACCTATGGGGGAGTGTATTTTCGCTTTGCAAGTGTGCGAACGCTTTTGCAGCCGAGCGGTACAAAAAAGTTTTTTGCAGTCTCTGAGTAGCTCTGGACTTACTCAGCTGCTGCGATCACTTCAGTCTTTTTGGCCCTGGAATTGACGTCAGACACCCGTCCTGCAAACGCTTGGACACGCCCGCGTTTTTCCAAACACTCCCAGAAAACAGTCAGTTGACACCCATAAACGCCCTCTTTCTGTCAATAACCTTGCAATCGGCTGTGCAAATGGATTCTTCGTTAAATCCTTCGCCCAGCACGGATCCTCTTTGTACCTGTACAACGCGCCTGCGGCAGCGGCAATAATGTAGAGGACACATCTGTAAATAAGAAACTTATTGTACTGAGACCACAGGTGCAGTGATAATGTGGAATGTTATATAGTCATGGGCATTACGGATTCTATTTATCAAATGGCGAAGAGCCGTTTTGTCAGCGTGAAGGCCAGCAAAGGCTCTATCACAACTTCTCTCTATTTAAGAAAGCACCTTTACCCTCTTTACCAGCTGTGGCGGGTACACTATAAAGTGTCGGAAGGCCGGCAACTGCGACTAGTGAGACCTCTCTGATTTTGATGGATCACTGTTGGATAAAATGACCACCTGTATGTGTGGATGTATGCCATTCAGGCACAGTTTTTGCATGAACATTTCTAAAGCTGACTTTGACCAGGAAAGAAATAGCGCTTCGGAAGTAGACACTGACAAGAGTCCCGAGGAGGGTAAGTACGTGTCCATGGTACTTACGCTTGTATCACTACAATAGAAAAGATAACGCCAGTTGCACTGACTAGTAGTACAGTATATAGACAAGTAATTCAAATAAAGATTTCATTTCCTTTTCAAAAAATGAACATATATACTGTAGACCTGATTTTGTGCTTAATCTGCTATTGAGTATATGTATACAGGGGGTCATTCTGACCTGATAGCACGCTGCCGTTCATCGCAGCGCAGCGATCAGGTCAGAGGTGTGCATGCGCCGGCGCCGCAGTGCGCCGGCGCATGGCTGACAGCCGATGGCTGTCATTTCCTAGCGATCGCCTCTGCCTGATTGACAGGCAGAGGCAGTCAGTGGGCGGGAGGTGGTGGCACGGCAGCGCTTGGCCGCCGTTTTGTGGGCGCAGTCCGGCCAACGCAGGCGTGGCCGGACCGTCCAGGGGGGCGGGCCGCAGCGGGTGCATGATTTCATCATGACCCGGACAGCGACGAGTAGCTCCCGGCCAGCATGCAAAAGCTGTGCTGGCCAGCAGCTACTCCTGAAGTGCAAAAGCGCAATGCTTTTGTACATCTGCGAGGGGGGGGGGGGGGGGGCAGGCCTGACGTGCGGGGTGGAATAGCCCTGTGCTGGGCGTCCCCCCACATGTCAGTGTGCCTGATCGTAGCCCTGCAAAATTTTGCAGGGCTACGATCAGGGCTGAATTAGGCCCATAATTCCCCTATCTGAGACACAAGAGCGTCAGCATCACCCAGGTAAGCATTATAGGTGGATGGGAGCGGTAAGAGCAAGCTTATACTGACTGCTTTAAGAACGGACGTGTGATTATTTGAGTGTGCAAGACTTCCAACAGACATGCCTTGGAATAGTGCTGATAGGCCAGAATTTATGGACCCTACACACACGGCCGATACCGCTGACGGGCGACCCCGTCACATAGCTCCTTAGCAGTGCAAGCTAATATGGACGAGATTGTCCATATTGCCTGCATGTTTAAACGAGCCGGCACCAACGATGAACGAGCGTGGGGCCGCACATCGTTCATCGTTGGTGCCTACACACTGAAAGATATGAACGATATCTCGTTCATTAATGAACGAGATCGTTCATATCTTTCAGTAGTATTGGCCAGTGTGTAGGGCCTATTAGATAAGGCATGGAGATGAGTTGCATTGTGATATCTGAGCTGGATGCCTGCATTTGCTTGTCCTTGGTGAACTGGGCAGTGGTGAAAAGTTGGGCATGAATGGGTCTACAGCCTCATAGAAAGCCTAATTGAAACACAAGCTTCCTATTGGCACATGAGGTCACAAACCCCTAGGATATAATTTCAAGTAGAGGTTATATCTATCTCCAACACTCAAACATGGCAAGGTGTTTTTCTTTGGGTTGGGGCCACGTGACCGGTGGCCAGGATCCCGGCGGTCAGCATTCCAACCCCAGCAGGGGTGCGAGCGCAATGAAGCTGCGCTCGCCACAGGTTCTATTTCCACTATATGGGTGTCGTGGAGACCCATGAGTGAGAATAGTCCCTTCTAGTCAGCATGTCGACTGTCGATATTTTCAGTTTTTGGGATGCAGGAGGAGGTTATGTGCCCGTCGGTCTCCTGACTGTCGGTCACATAACTACATCCCTTTTTCTTTTTTCTTTAAAACTGTCACAAGGTTTAGACTATATTTTCCTGCATATAATGTCTGTAATTAACTCTTACTGTGCCAGTTTCTAATGCTTAGTGTTCTAATGCTATGCTGGGTTTGTTTGCAGGAGAAAATTCTTAATCTTTAGGTCTATGAAGATCAGGGCTGTAGCAGGTGATCACCGAACAGCTGCTAGGAGACCGCATCATTTTAGAGAGGGGGACTCCCTCTTCCAATGTGTGTGGCTGATACACATGTAAAGCATGATTCACACAACATGAGACGTGGCCTAACGGGAACAAGGACACGCTGCCTTTAGCACGCACTAGAAGTCCCAAATCGGGATTTCACAATGTTGGGAGGTAAAGTATGTGATGATGGTGATAAAGTAGAAATAAGGCTCTACTTATTTACACACATGAAATGAATGAAAACATGAAAAGTATGTATTTTACTAAAATAATGATGCAAGTAAGTTAATAGCATTTCTGTAGTCCTTCTGTTTAGTATTTATTTATTTTTATAACTGACATGCATAGAATTTGACGGCAGATAAGAACCCCTTGGCCCACCTAGTCTACCCATGTACGCGCGCACTCGTATGCATGAAGAACTATAGATACATGTAGTGTGTTCTATGACAGTAACCTTGGAAAATGAATTCTTACTTGTCTGTTTAAACTAGTGATGTGCACCGGAAATTTTTCGGGTTTTGTGTTTTGGTTTTGGGTTCGGTTCCGCGGCCGTGTTTTGGATTCGGACGCGTTTTGGCAAAACCTCACTGAAAATTTTTTGTCGGATTCGGGTGTGTTTTGATTCGGTGTTTTTTTTTCAAAAAACCCTAAAAAACAGCTTAAATCATAGAATTTGGGGGTCATTTTGATCCCATAGTATTATTAACCTCAATAACCATAATTTCTAGAGATGAGCGCCTGAAATTTTTCGGGTTTTGTGTTTTGGTTTTGGGTTCGGTTCCGCGGCCGTGTTTTGGGTTCGAACGCGTTTTGGCAAAACCTCACCGAATTATTTTTGTCGGATTCGGGTGTGTTTTGGATTCGGGTGTTTTTTTCCAAAAACACTAAAAAACAGCTTAAATCATAGAATTTGGGGGTCATTTTGATCCCAAAGTATTATTAACCTCAAAAACCATAATTTACACTCATTTTCAGTCTATTCTGAATACCTCACACCTCACAATATTATTTTTAGTCCTAAAATTTGCACCGAGGTCGCTGTGTGAGTAAGATAAGCGACCCTAGTGGCCGACACAAACACCGGGCCCATCTAGGAGTGGCACTGCAGTGTCACGCAGGATGTCCCTTCCAAAAAACCCTCCCCAAACAGCACATGACGCAAAGAAAAAAAGAGGCGCAATGAGGTAGCTGTGTGAGTAAGATTAGCGACCCTAGTGGCCGACACAAACACCGGGCCCATCTAGGAGTGGCACTGCAGTGTCACGCAGGATGGCCCTTCCAAAAAACCCTCCCCAAACAGCACATGACGCAAAGAAAAAAAGAGGCGCAATGAGGTAGCTGACTGTGTGAGTAAGATTAGCGACCCTAGTGGCCGACACAAACACCGGGCCCATCTAGGAGTGGCACTGCAGTATGTATGTATAAAGAAAGAAAAAAAAACCACGGTTAGGTGGTATATACAATTATGGACGGGCTGCCGAGTGCCGACACAGAGGTAGCCACAGCCGTGAACTACCGCACTGTACTGTGTCTGCTGCTAATATATAGACTGGTTGATAAAGAGATAGTATACTCGTAACTAGTATGTATGTATAAAGAAAGAAAAAAAAACCACGGTTAGGTCACTGGTATATACAATTATGGACGGGCTGCCGAGTGCCGACACAGAGGTAGCCACAGCCGTGAACTACCGCACTGTACACTGGTTGATAAAGAGATAGTAGTATACTCGTAACAACTAGTATGACGACGGTATAAAGAATGAAAAAAAAACCACGGTTAGGTGGTATATAATACAATTATGGTTGGACGGACTGCCTGCCGAGTGCCGACACAGAGGTAGCCACAGCCGTGAACTACCGCACTGTACACTGGTTGATAAAGAGATAGTAGTATACTCGTAACAACTAGTATGACGACGGTATAAAGAATGAAAAAAAAACCACGGTTAGGTGGTATATAATACAATTATGGTTGGACGGACTGCCTGCCGAGTGCCGACACAGAGGTAGCCACAGCCGTGAACTACCGCACTGTACACTGGTTGATAAAGAGATAGTAGTATACTCGTAACAACTAGTATGACGACGGTATAAAGAACGAAAAAAAAACCACGGTTAGGTGGTATATATTATAATACAATTATGGATGGACGGACTGCCTGCCGAGTTCCGACACAGAGGTAGCCACAGCCGTGAACTACCGCACTGTACACTGGTTGATAAAGAGATAGTAGTATACTCGTAACAACTAGTATGACGACGGTATAAAGAACGAAAAAAAAACCACGGTTAGGTGGTATATATTATAATACAATTATGGATGGACGGACTGCCTGCCGAGTTCCGACACAGAGGTAGCCACAGCCGTGAACTACCGCACTGTACACTGGTTGATAAAGAGATAGTAGTATACTCGTAACAACTAGTATGACTATGACGACGGTATAAAGAAAGAAAAAAAAATACCACGGTTAGGTGGTATATAATTATACAATTATGGATGGACGGACTGCCTGCCGAGTGCCGACTGCCGACACAGAGGTAGCCACAGCCGTGAACTACCGCACTGTACTGTGTCTGCTGCTAATATAGACTGGTTGATGAAGAGATAGTATACAACAATATACTACTATACTGGTGGTCAGGCACTGGTCACCACTAGTCACACTGGCAGTGGCACTCCTGCAGCAAAAGTGTGCACTGTTTAATTTTAAATTAATATAATATTATGTACTCCTGGCTCCTGCTATAACAACCTGCAGTGCTCCCCAGTCTCCCCCACAATTATTATAAGCTTTTATACATTGATGTGCAGCACACTGGGCTGAGCTGAGTGCACACAGACTGAGTCACACTGTGTGACTGCTGTGTATCGTTTTTTTCAGGCAGAGAACGGATATAGCAGAGAACGGATATATTAAATAAAAGTTAACTTAACAACAACTGCACTGGTCACTGTGGTAAACTCTGTCTGCACAATCTCTCTCTCTCTCTCTCTCTTCTAATCTATTCTAATGGAGAGGACGCCAGCCACGTCCTCTCCCTATCAATCTCAATGCACGTGTGAAAATGGCGGCGACGCGCGGCTCCTTATATAGAATCCGAGTCTCGCGAGAATCCGACAGCGTCATGATGACGTTCGGGCGCGCTCGGGTTAACCGAGCAAGGCGGGAAGATCCGAGTCGCTCGGACCCGTGAAAAAAAAAGTGAAGTTCGTGCGGGTTCGGATTCAAAGAAACCGAACCCGCTCATCTCTAATAATTTCCACTCATTTCCAGTCTATTCTGAACACCTCACACCTCACAATATTATTTTTAGTCCTAAAATTTGCACCGAGGTCGCTGGATGGCTAAGCTAAGCGACACAAGTGGCCGACACAAACACCTGGCCCATCTAGGAGTGGCACTGCAGTGTCAGGCAGGATGACCCTTCAAAAAAATTGTCCCCAAACAGCACATGATGCAAAGAAAAAAAGAGGCGCACCAAGGTCGCTGTGTGACTAAGCTAAGCGACACAAGTGGCCGACACAAACACCTGGCCCATCTAGGAGTGGCACTGCAGTGTCAGGCAGGATGGCCCTTCAAAAAAATTGTCCCCAAACAGCACATGATGCAAAGAAAAAAAGAGGCGCACCAAGGTCGCTGTGTGACTAAGCTAAGCGACACAAGTGGCCGACACAAACACCTGGCCCATCTAGGAGTGGCACTGCAGTGTCAGGCAGGATGGCCCTTCAAAAAAATTGTCCCCAAACAGCACATGATGCAAAGAAAAAAAGAGGCGCACCAAGGTCGCTGTGTGACTAAGCTAAGCGACACAAGTGGCCGACACAAACACCTGGCCCATCTAGGAGTGTCACTGCAGTGTCAGGCAGGATGGCACTTCAAAAAAATTGTCCCCAAACAGCACATGATGCAAAGAAAAATGAAAGAAAAAAGAGGTGCAAGATGGAATTGTCCTTGAGCCCTCCCACCCACCCTTATGTTGTATAAACAGGACATGCACACTTTAACGAACCCATCATTTCAGTGACAGGGTCTGCCACACGACTGTGACTGAAATGACTGGTTGGTTTGGGCCCCCACCAAAAAAGAAGCAATCAATCTCTCCTTGCACAAACTGGCTCTACAGAGGCAAGATGTCCACCTCATCATCATCCTCCGATTCCTCACCCCTTTCACTGTGTACATCCCCCTCCTCACAGATTATTAATTCGTCCCCATTGGAATCCACCATCTCAGTTTCCCGTGTACTTTCTGGAGGCAATTGCTGCTGGTGAATGTCTCCACGGAGGAATTGATTATAATTCATTTTAATGAACATCATCTTCTCCACATTTTCTGGAAGTAACCTCGTACGCCGATTGCTGACAAGGTGAGCGGCTGCACTAAACACTCTTTCGGAGTACACACTGGAGGGAGGGCAACTTAGGTAGAATAAAGCCAGTTTGTGCAAGGGCCTCCAAATTGTCTCTCTTTCCTGCCAGTATACGTACGGACTGTCTGACGTGCCTACTTGGATGCGGTCACTCATATAATCCTCCACCATTCTTTCAATGGTGACAGAATCATATGCAGTGACAGTAGACGACATGTCAGTAATCGTTGGCAGGTCCTTCAGTCCGGACCAGATGTCAGCACTCGCTCCAGACTGCCCTGCATCACCGCCAGCGGGTGGGCTCGGAATTCTTAGCCTTTTCCTCGCACCCCCAGTTGCGGGAGAATGTGAAGGAGGAGATGGTGACGGGTCACGTTCCGCTTGACTTGACAATTTTCTCACCAGCAGGTCTTTGAACCTCTGCAGACTTGTGTCTGCTGGAAAGAGAGATACAACGTAGGTTTTAAATCTAGGATCGAGCACGGTGGCCAAAATGTAGTGCTCTGATTTCAACAGATTGACCACCCGTGAATCCTGGTTAAGCGAATTAAGGGCTCCATCCACAAGTCCCACATGCCTAGCGGAATCGCTCTGTTTTAGCTCCTCCTTCAATGTCTCCAGCTTCTTCTGCAAAAGCCTGATGAGGGGAATGACCTGACTCAGGCTGGCAGTGTCTGAACTGACTTCACGTGTGGCAAGTTCAAAGGGTTGCAGAACCTTGCACAACGTTGAAATCATTCTCCACTGCGCTTGAGTCAGGTGCATTCCACCTCCTTTGCCTATATCGTGGCCAGATGTATAGGCTTGAATGGCCTTTTGCTGCTCCTCCATCCTCTGAAGCATATAGAGGGTTGAATTCCACCTCGTTACCACCTCTTGCTTCAGATGATGGCAGGGCAGGTTCAGGAATGTTTGGTGGTGCTCCAGTCTTCTGTACGCGGTGCCTGAATGCCGAAAGTGGCCCGCAATTCTTCGGGCCACCGACAGCATCTCTTGCCCGCCCCTGTCGTTTTTTAAATAATTCTGCACCACCAAATTCAAGGTATGTGCAAAACATGGGACGTGATGGAATATGCCCAGATGTAATGCACGCACAATATTGCTGGCGTTGTCCGATGTCACAAATCCCCAGGAGAGTCCAATTGGGGTAAGCCATTCTGCGATGATCTTCCTCAGTTGCCGTAAGAGGTTGTCAGCTGTGTGCCTAAACTGGAAAGCGGTGATACAAAGCATAGCCTGCCTAGGAACGAGTTGGCGTTTGCGAGATGCTGCTACTGGTGCCGCCGCTGCTGTTCTTGCTGCGGGAGGCAATACATCTACCCAGTGGGCTGTCACAGTCATATAGTCCTGAGTCTGCCCTGCTCCACTTGTCCACACGTCCGTGGTTAAGTGGACATTGGGTACAACTGCATTTTTTAGGACACTGGTGACTCTTTTTCTGAGGTCTGTGTACATTTTCGGTATCGCCTGCCTAGAGAAATGGAACCTAGATGGTATTTGGTACCGGGGACACAGTACCTCAATCAAGTCTATAGTTGCCTCTGAATTAACGATGGATACCGGATCCACGTTTCTCACCGCCCAGGCTGCCAAGGCAAGAGTTATCTGCTTTGCAGCAGGATGACTGCTGTGATATTTCATCTTCCTCGCAAAGGACTGTTGGACAGTCAATTGCAAACTGGAAGTAGTACAAGTGGTCTTCCGACTTCCCCTCTGGGATGACGAACGACTCCCAGCAGCAACAACAGCAGCGCCAGCAGCAGTAGGCGTTACACTCAAGGATGCATCGGAGGAATCGCAGGCAGGAGAGGACTCGTCAGACTTGCCAGTGACATGGCCTGCAGGACTATTGGCTTTCCTGGGTAAGGAGGAAATTGACACTGAGGGAGTTGGTGGTGTGGTTTGCAGGAGCTTGGTTACAAGAGGAAGGGATTTAGTGGTCAGTGGACTGCTTCCGCTGTCACCCAAAGTTTTTGAACTTGTCACTGACTTATGATGAATGCGTTGCAGGTGACGTATAAGGGAGGATGTTCCGAGGTGGTTAACGTCCTTACCCCTACTTATTACAGCTTGACAAAGGCAACACACGGCTTGACACCTGTTGTCCGCATTTGTGTTGAAATAATTCCACACCGAAGAGCTGATTTTTTTTGTATTTTGACCAGGCATGTCAATGGCCATATTCCTCCCACGGATAACAGGTGTCTCCCCAGGTGCCTGACTTAAACAAACCACCTCACCATCAGAATCCTCCTTGTCAATTTCCTCCCCAGCGCCAGCAACACCCATATCCTCATCCTGGTGTACTTCAACAGTGACATCTTCAATTTGACTATCAGGAACTGGACTGCGGGTGCTCCTTCCAGCACTTGCAGGGGGCGTGCAAATGGTGGAAGGCGCAAGCTCTTCCCGTCCAGTGTTGGGAAGGTCAGGCATTGCAACCGACACAATTGGACTCTCCTTGGGGATTTGTTATTTAGAAGAACGCACAGTTCTTTGCTGTGCTTTTGCCAGCTTAAGTCTTTTCTTATTTCTAGCGAGAGGATGAGTGCTTCCATCCTCATGTGAAGCTGAACCACTAGCCATGAACATAGGCCAGGGCCTCAGCCGTTCCTTGCCACTCCATGTCGTAAATGGCATATTGGCAAGTTTATGCTTCTCCTCAGACGCTTTTAATTTTGATTTTTGGGTCATTTTACTGAACTTTTGTGTTTTGGATTTTACATGCTCTCTACTATGACATTGGGCATCGGCCTTGGCAGACGACGTTGATGGCATTTCATCCTCTCGGCCATGACTAGTGGCAGCAGCTTCAGCACGAGGTGGAAGTGGATCTTGATCTTTCCCTATTTTAACCTCCACATTTTTGTTCTCCATTTTTTAATGTGTGGAATTATATGCCAGTATCAATAGCAAATAGCAATGGCCTACTACTATATTTACTGCGCAAAACTGTAGATGGATAGTATACTTAATGGATGACGAGTGACGACACAGAGGTAGGTACACAGCAGTGGCCTACCGTACTGCTATATATAGTATACTGGTGGACACTGTCAGCAAACTGCAAAACTAAAATGCACCACAGGTATAGAATGTAGATGGATAGTATACTTAATGGATGACGAGTGACGACACAGAGGTAGGTACAGCAGTGGTCTACCGTACTGCTATAGTATAGTATACTGGTGGACACTGTCAGCAAACTGCAAAACTAAAATGCACCACAGGTATAGAATGTAGATGGATAGTATACTTAATGGATGACGAGTGACCACACAGAGGTAGGTACACAGCAGTGGCCTACCGTACTGCTATATATAGTATACTGGTGGACACTGTCAGCAAACTGCAAAACTAAAATGCACCACAGGTATAGAATGTAGATGGATAGTATACTTAATGGATGACGAGTGACGACACAGAGGTAGGTACAGCAGTGGCCTACCGTACTGCTATATATAGTATACTGGTGGACACTGTCAGCAAACTGCAAAACTAAAATGCACCACAGGTATAGAATGTAGATGGATAGTATACTTAATGGATGATGAGTGACGACACAGAGGTAGGTACACAGCAGTGGCCTACCGTACTGCTATATATAGTATACTGGTGGACACTGTCAGCAAACTGCAAAACTAAAATGCACCACAGGTATAGAATGTAGATGGATAGTATACTTAATGGATGACGAGTGACGACACAGAGGTAGGTACAGCAGTGGCCTACCGTACTGCTATATATAGTATACTGGTGGACACTGTCAGCAAACTGCAAAACTAAAATGCACCACAGGTATAGAATGTAGATGGATAGTATACTTAATGGATGACGAGTGACGACACAGAGGTAGGTACAGCAGTGGCCTACCGTACTGCTATATATAGTATACTGGTGGACACTGTCAGCAAACTGCAAAACTAAAATGCACCACAGGTATAGAATGTAGATGGATAGTATACTTAATGGATGACGACACAGAGGTAGGTACAGCAGTGCACTCTGCACTGTACTCCTCCTATATAATATTAATTATACTGGTGGTCCCCAGTCCCCACAATAAAGCAGCACACTGAGCACAGATATGGAGTGTTTTTCAGGCAGACAACGTATACTGGTGGTCACTGTCAGCAAAACTCTGCACTGTACTCCTGCTATAGCTGCTCCCCAGTCCCCACAATTAAGCAGTGTGAGCACTCAGCACAGATATATTATGCAGCACACTGAGCACAGATATGGTATGGAGCGTTTTTTTCAGGCAGAGAACGGATAAAAACTGGTGGTCACTTATCAGCAAAACTCTGCACTGTACTCCTAACAGCTGCTCCCCAATCATCCCCACAATTAAGCAATAAACAACCAATCAACTGTCTTCTACAATAAACGGAGAGGACGCCAGCCACGTCCTCTCCCTATCATCTCCAATGCACGAGTAAAAATGGCGGCGACGAGCGGCTGCTTATATAGAATCCGAATCTCGCGAGAATCCAACAGCGGGATGATGACGTTCGGGCGCGCTCGGGTTAGCCGAGCAAGGCGGGAAGGTTCGAACCTGCCTCGGACCCGTGTAAACAAGGTGAAGTTCGGGGGGGTTCGGTTTCCGAGAAACCGAACCCGCTCATCACTAGTTTAAACATAACATGACTATAGCAAGCACTTCCTTGCTGAAGATAGCTACGGGACGAAATGAAGCATGGAAAAGAAGATTACTTCACTTTTAAAGAAGAAATAGAAATATAGTATGTTTTAATAAAAGAATAGGTATTAAGAAAGAAATGGGTAAGTGTGGAATAGTGATGGATGTCTTATTAAGTTTGAGAAAGTATTTTAAAATGACACCTAAAAACTTTTAAAGTTATAAAATGACCGCCAAGCAGGGCACTTAGGGGAAAGGTGAATTTAGAAAAGTAAAATGGCTGCTGAACACTGAATAATTAGCATAAAGTTGAGGGACAAAGCTGAGGTTGGACATAAGCCAAAGCCATAAATGGTATAACACAGGGAAAGGCATTCATGTGTATTCTCAGCCTATGGCCCTCATTTCGAGTTGTTCGCTCGCTAGCTGCTTTTAGCAGCAATGCACACGCTAGGCCGCCGCCCTCTGGGAGTGTATCTTAGCTTAGCAGAATAGAGAACGAAAGATTAGCAGAACTGCTACTAAATAATTCCTTGCAGTTTCTTAGTAGCTCCAGACCTACTCCTAGATTGCGATCACCTCGGTCCGTTTAGTTCCTGGTTTGACATCACAAACACGCCCTGCGTTCGGCCAGCCATTCCCCCGTTTCTCCAGACACTCCTGCGTTTTTACCTGGCACGCCTGCGTTTTTTAGCACACTCCCTGAAAACGGCCAGTTTCCGCCTAGAAACACCCACTTCCTGTCAATCACACTACGATCACTCGAGCGTTGAAAAAACGTCGCTCGAGCTTGTGTAAATCTCCAAAGTTTTGTGTAAAATTACTTAACGCATGCACGCTGCGTACCATGCGCATGCGCATTTTCCAACTAATCGCTGCATTGTAAAAAACGGCAACGAGCGAACAACTCGGAATGACCACCTATGTACGGAGCTTTATTCACACCCAATACTGATCAAAGTCAATGTTTAAAACAGTGGATGTAGCTGTGTATCAGATATAAGCAAGACATAGGGGCCCAGGGGTGGATTGGGAACAAAAAGCGGCCCTGGAAAAATTTGTACTAGTGGCCCCACATGGGCAGCACCAGAGGTGTAAGGTCTAGCCATGGGCCATGGCAGAAAGCACCCTTCCCCCCCCCCCTCACCCCCAAGACTTTCCAGATAGTGGACATGTCCAGCATCAAGGGGGTGGTTAAAAAGAAATAACATTAAATATTATGAGCACATTATATGATAAACCTTCAGAATTTAGGAAATGATATCATTCTTTAGAAAGATATATTTTCTTGCTTATTACATTAACCATATCCCAATCACTATTCACTCAATCTTATATGTCAGCCAAGCAGGCAGACAGAGCATACACTAGATCATCTGCAATCACAGGCTAAGTGGCAAAGTAATTTTCATATATGCAAATTATTTTGCATCTTATTCATTATGTCTATAAAAAGGACCATGTGTCCTCAAACAAAACAGGCCCCACAGGTGCGTCGGCCCACCGGGAATCTTCCCTGTAAACCCTATGGCCAATCCGCCTCTGTATGGGCCTATGTATCAAAAATGTGATAAGTTTCGCCATATTTTTCGTCACTTATCGTGTGTTTTTCGTGACATTTTTCTCTCTCGAAGTATGTATCATTTTTTTTAATCGAAAATGTGACTGCGATAAAAGCCCAAAAATGCAATAATTATCGCTCTACTTTTCGGTCGTTTTATCGCATTTCGAAAAAATGAAATGAAATGCACATGCTCTGTTTTAGAGCCGGACATGCGCAGTGAGTGCCTTGGTGGCGTTCAGCACATACCTGGCCTACAGCAGTAAAGAATAGCTAGTTTACTATAGAGATGAGCGGGTTCGGTTTCTCTGAATCCGAACCCGCCAGAACTTCATGTTTTTTTTCACGGGTCCGAGCGACTCGGATCTTCCCGCCTTGCTCGGTTAACCCGAGCGCGCCCGAACGTCATCATGACGCTGTCGGATTCTCGCGAGGCTCGGATTCTATCGCGAGACTCGGATTCTATATAAGGAGCCGCGTGTCGCCGCCATTTTCACACGTGCATTGAGATTGATAGGGAGAGGACGTGGCTGGCGTCCTCTCCATTTAGATTATAAGAGACTGAGAGAGATTTACTGGAGCTGACTAGGAGGAGTACTGTTACTGTAGAAGTGTAGAGACTGAGTGGAGAGAGTTTACTAGTGAGGACAGTGCAGTTTACTTTATAATCCGTTCTCTGCCTGAAAAAAGCGATACACAGCACACAGTGACTCAGTCACATACCATATCTGTGTGCACTGCTCAGGCTCAGGCCAGTGTGCTGCATCATCTATTATCTATATATAATATTATATATATCTGTCTGACTGCTCAGCTCACACAGCTTATAATTGTGGGGGAGACTGGGGAGCACTACTGCAGTGCCAGTTATAGGTTATAGCAGGAGCCAGGAGTACATAATATATTATATAGTGAGTGACCACCAGACACACAGTGCAGTTTATTTAATATATCCGTTCTCTGCCTGAAAAAAGCGATACACACAGTGACTCAGTCAGTCACATACCATATCTGTGTGCACTGCTCAGGCTCAGGCCAGTGTGCTGCATCATCTATATATATTATATATCTGTCTGACTGCTCAGCTCACACAGCTTATAATTGTGGGGGAGACTGGGGAGCACTACTGCAGTGCCAGTTATAGGTTATAGCAGGAGCCAGGAGTACATAATATTATATTAAAATTAAACAGTGCACACTTTTGCTGCAGGAGTGCCACTGCCAGTGTGACTAGTGACCAGTGACCTGACCACCAGTATATATAATATTAGTAGTATACTATCTCTTTATCAACCAGTCTATATTAGCAGCAGACACAGTACAGTGCGGTAGTTCACGGCTGTGGCTACCTCTGTGTCGGCACTCGGCAGCCCGTCCATAATTGTATATACCACCTAACCGTGGTTTTTTTTCTTTCTTTATACATACATACTAGTTACGAGTATACTATCTCTTTATCAACCAGTCTATATATTAGCAGCAGACACAGTACAGTGCGGTAGTTCACGGCTGTGGCTACCTCTGTGTCGGCACTCGGCAGCCCGTCCATAATTGTATATACCACCTAACCGTGGTTTTTTTTTTCTTTCTTTATACATACATACTAGTTACGAGTATACTATCTCTTTATCAACCAGTCTATATATTAGCAGCAGACACAGTACAGTGCGGTAGTTCACGGCTGTGGCTACCTCTGTGTCGGCACTCGGCAGCCCGTCCATAATTGTATATACCACCTAACCGTGGTTTTTTTTTCTTTCTTTATACATACATACTAGTTACGAGTATACTATCTCTTTATCAACCAGTCTATATATTAGCAGCAGACACAGTACAGTGCGGTAGTTCACGGCTGTGGCTACCTCTGTGTCGGCACTCGGCAGCCCGTCCATAATTGTATATACCACCTAACCGTGGTTTTTTTTTCTTTCTTTATACATACATACTAGTTACGAGTATACTATCTCTTTATCAACCAGTCTATATATTAGCAGCAGACACAGTACAGTGCGGTAGTTCACGGCTGTGGCTACCTCTGTGTCGGCACTCGGCAGCCCGTCCATAATTGTATACTAGTATCCAATCCATCCATCTCCATTGTTTACCTGAGGTGCCTTTTAGTTGTGCCTATTAAAATATGGAGAACAAAAATGTTGAGGTTCCAAAATTAGGGAAAGATCAAGATCCACTTCCACCTCGTGCTGAAGCTGCTGCCACTAGTCATGGCCGAGACGATGAAATGCCAGCAACGTCGTCTGCCAAGGCCGATGCCCAATGTCATAGTACAGAGCATGTCAAATCCAAAACACCAAATATCAGTAAAAAGCCTCTTTTTTTCTTTGCGTCATGTGCTGTTTGGGGAGGGTTTTTTGGAAGGGACATCCTGCGTGACACTGCAGTGCCACTCCTAGATGGGCCCGGTGTTTGTGTCGGCCACTAGGGTCGCTAATCTTACTCACACAGCTACCTCATTGCGCCTCTTTTTTTCTTTGCGTCATGTGCTGTTTGGGGAGGGTTTTTTGGAAGGGCCATCCTGCGTGACACTGCAGTGCCACTCCTAGATGGGCCCGGTGTTTGTGTCGGCCACTAGGGTCGCTAATCTTACTCACACAGCTACCTCATTGCGCCTCTTTTTTTCTTTGCGTCATGTGCTGTTTGGGGAGGGTTTTTTGGAAGGGACATCCTGCGTGACACTGCAGTGCCACTCCTAGATGGGCCCGGTGTTTGTGTCGGCCACTAGGGTCGCTAATCTTACTCACACAGCTACCTCATTGCGCCTCTTTTTTTCTTTGCGTCATGTGCTGTTTGGGGAGGGTTTTTTGGAAGGGCCATCCTGCGTGACACTGCAGTGCCACTCCTAGATGGGCCCGGTGTTTGTGTCGGCCACTAGGGTCGCTAATCTTACTCACACAGCTACCTCATTGCGCCTCTTTTTTTCTTTGCGTCATGTGCTGTTTGGGGAGGGTTTTTTGGAAGGGCCATCCTGCGTGACACTGCAGTGCCACTCCTAGATGGGCCCGGTGTTTGTGTCGGCCACTAGGGTCGCTTATCTTACTCACACAGCGACCTCGGTGCAAATTTTAGGACTAAAAATAATATTGTGAGGTGTGAGGTATTCAGAATAGACTGAAAATGAGTGTAAATTATGGTTTTTGAGGTTAATAATACTTTGGGATCAAAATGACCCCCAAATTCTATGATTTAAGCTGTTTTTTAGTGTTTTTTGAAAAAAACACCCGAATCCAAAACACACCCGAATCCGACAAAAAAAATTCGGTGAGGTTTTGCCAAAACGCGTTCGAACCCAAAACACGGCCGCGGAACCGAACCCAAAACCAAAACACAAAACCCGAAAAATTTCAGGCGCTCATCTCTAGTTTACTATGGGACACTTATTAGAAAACTGAAAGGGGAGGGAACTTTTACAAAGTCAATTTGATTGGTTATTCCAATAACTGTTATAAACATTTTACTAAGATGAAATTCAAGTGGCCATTAGTAGTGTGTGCTGTTTGCTTCCAACAGAACTATTAAGAGTCTGACATATAAAACATCTATATATATATACACACACACACACACACACACACACACACACACACACACACACACACACACACACGTGTATATATATATATATATATATATACATACTGTACATTATATATATATATATATATATATATATGAGAGAATTTTTATATGTATATAATATACATTTCAAGCACATAACATAGAAAATATTAGTACATTTTTAGACTAGTTCAATATATATAAGTATAATTAGCTAAATGGAGATATTTTTAGCATATTTTTGTAAAAAAACTACATTTAGAGGTGGAACTACAAAAACAATCATGGCCTATTGCTAAACTCGCCAGTAAAAGCTGGCGAAAAAAAAGATGAAAAGTTTCAGACAATTTTCACAATAATCCCATGATACATAAGGTTCCCATTCATTTTCAATAGAGGTTGGAAAAGTTTTTTAAAAAACGTGAAAAGTAGAATTTGCAAAAAAAACATTAAACAAACCCCAATAAATAAAATCGAAAAACTTACATACATACAGACGATACTTAAAAAATGCGAAAAGTATAAAAAAATACATCGAAATTTAGCTAATTTTGTAACGCAAAAAACTGTTGACACATAGGCCCCATAAACCTGGCACACTGTAGCATACCTGCACACAACTGCATACTAGTCTATTAGTATGCCTGCAATTTTGTATGCAACTGTGCAGGTGATGAGTAAGGCAAATGACTGCTAGACTAATTGGCTGCAACTGAAAACCTGTTGTGTTAAATTTAAAGATTTAAATAAAGCTACATCATTATAAACGGGCAGCTGGATCCCACAACTTGCTGCACTGATACTACACAAACTCCTGCTTGCTGATCCACCCACAGATGCCTAAAGTGAGAGAAACTGACCTAGAGTCAGTGGCAGACCCAAACTGTTAACATTGGAGGGTGCTCTTAAAGGGAAGGGGGGAGAGCACATAAGCTGGCATATGAAGACATAAGGGGGGCACTGAGATGGCTTATAAGGACACAAGGAGACTCTAAGGGCTGAGACATAATGAAAGGCATGACTGAGGGGGCTCGTTGTGGTATACTACCAATTTGGGCGGTACAGTGAGACATTAATTGGGGCCAGTAGCGGATCTTGCCACGGGCAAGCAGGACTTTTGGCCGGGGCGCTGCCTTCCGGAGGGCGCCGGCGCCTTCCGGAGGGCGCTGCACCATGGCAAGATCCGCCACTGTGCCCCCCGTAGTGCCCCCCGCTTTGAAGGGAACCAGACGCATAGCGTCTAGTTTCCCTACATGGAGAGGACCTTTGCTGTGCGGTGCGCGATGACCACGCCCCCATTTGAAGCCACGCCCCTATACTTTGCCCGGGGCGCCACAAGGGCAAGAACCGGCCCTGATTGGGGCTATTATGGTGTGGCATATTATCAATTGGGGAATTACTGTGTGGTATATTATGAATCTGGGACACTGCTGTGTGGCATATTATGCATCTGATCACAGTTAGGAAAATTTATTTTTTTTTCAAGATATTTTTATTGGTTTTAGTGTTTCTAGAATAATATTTACTCAGCAAAGAACCCTTACTTAATTGCTGGGAAGCTAACTGCAAGAAAATATTTTGTGGCTCTCCATCCAAAGCCATTTTCTTAATACAGCACTCCAAGAAAAAGGTTTGGACGCCCCTGTACTAAACCATTACCATAGTAGGTTCTTGCTAATGGGCATTTAAAAATTATTTTTGATGTTGGGACAACTAACAACATTTGATGGAACTGTTTAAGCTTAATATATTGGGATTTTTTCCTGTAGGACGAAGGTGAACTACATTTGTCATATATATACTGTACACAGGGCCGGTTCTGGGGCTTCTTGCGCCCCGGGCGGCATTAGGGGGCATGGCTTCATACAGGGGGCATGGTCAGTTACGCCCCCTGTACTGTAGTAGGATGTGCGGTGCGCGATGACGTCATTGCGCACCGCACAGCAAAGGTCCTCTCCACGAAGGAAAACTAGACGCTAAGCGTCTAGTTCCCTTCGTGGAGAGGACCTTTGCTGTGCGGTGCGTGATGACGTCAACGCGCACCGCACATCATTACAGTAAAGGTCCTCTCCACGAAGGGAAACTAGACGCGTAGCAGCGGGCAGCGGCAGCGGGGGGCACAGCAGCAGCGGATCTTGCCATGGTGCGGCGCCCTCCAGATGGCGCCGTCGTCCTCCGGAAGGCGGTGCCCCAGGCAAAAGTCCTGCTTGCCCGTGGCAAGATCCGCTACTAACTGTACAGTGGCTGAAGTGAGTTGATATACAGTATAATGGTATTGTCTTTTCTCCTTCTCTCTCTCACTCTAAACTTAGTGATCATTTGTCACTATCAAATTTGTATCAAATGCTGAAGCTGTAGTGTCTGAATTATTTGCATAGGTCTCAGTACGTTACAGTCTCCAGAAAAATAGCTGTTGCTTGATTGGCTCAGCCAGTAATAGAAACACAATATAAGGTGGAAGCTAATTCTCCTGCAGCTGATGTTCTGGCAAAACTCTATTCCAATTTGTCTGAATGTTTAAGTATCATATCACCAATGTATGGATCCTGACGCCGGCATCATCATATCGACATACTCACTGTGATGAGTTTCGACATCCTGACCACATCGCATTGTTCTGTACCGAGCAATAGGCCTAATTCAGACCGCAGCGAGGTGTAATTGACAGGCAGAGGAGGTTGTTGGGCAGGAGGGGGCGCGTTGGCGTCGGGAGGGGAGATTGTGGTCCGGACAACGCAGGCGTGTCCAGACCGTTTGCGAAGCGGACCAGGTGATGTCACAAGCAGCCACTGCGGCCAAAAACGTGGTGGGTAGCTAGGCTGCACACTACTCTTCAGGTACGAAAGCATCTATGCTGTCCGATGCTTTCGCATGTCTGCGCGGGGGATGGGGGGAGTAGGGCCTGGCATGCAGGGTGGACTAGCCCTGTGCTGGGTGTCCCCCCGTATGTCAGAGATTTTGATTGTTGATGTGCATTTTTCGCACATCTACGATCAGCTCTGAATTAGGCCCAGTGACTTTATACCCAAGCTGAGTGACATCACAAAGGCTGTTTATGATGTACGCCAGTCACACGATCAGCCTAGTCAGTGGTTACATGTCCACTTATATGGACTATAGACTTGCACTTTGGTCCCAAGCAAGGTGTTTCGGATTTCATTTTTCAATGTCACCCAGAAGTGTGTTGACATTTTAGGACATGCATACATACATCCGCTCCATTTAAAATAGACAGATAAATTTGGCAAAAATATAAACTTGCAAAAAAATAAAAATAAAATGACACATATCCATGGCATCTTCTAACTGAATACACAAGACTGTAATGCGCCAGAAGCACCTGAGCTTTCTGTACAATGCCAGCAGGTGTTTTGCTGCTACATAAATTTGTAAAGTGGCCAGCCCCCATTTCAGACTATGGGGGTGAGATATCGATGCTATAGAAAAAAAAAACATACTATGGAGAAATCAATGATTTCTCAACTGTTTACTACCTGATAAATTAGAGAAACAATATGTCTTGATTTCTCCATCCAAAAGCCTGGAGAAAATGCTTCCATATGTTTCATAAATAGTTCACTTAAAACTGCATTTACTTAACTTACAAAAGATTTCAGTGCCATCTAATTTTCAGACTTAAGAATATCAATAGAGTTGTGTCTGTCTCAAAAAGGTTAAGCATGTTCATACATGCATATATCCGCTCACAAAATAAAATCATTCAAACCCCCTACACTAGTGGTGACCAACTCACGCTTGTCAATCTTCCTGCGGCTCTTTGTACTTGTAAATGTGGCACCCAAATGGGAGCAGCAGTGTACCTTTTAGGGATGGTAACGGCTAGGAGTGGGGACAGACTGCCAGCTGGCTGCTCTGAATCTGATTTGATCTGTTTTATAACAAAGCAGAGAGTAATAATCAGGGCTTAAAGTGGTGGCAATTATAAATTAGTGCCCTACTTCCCATACTTTATAAAGGGACATTGATCCCACAAAGAAGCAGTGTGGTCACACAATAGTGCCCCCAATTCAAATTACATCACACAGTAGCACAATCCTATTCACATTGCACTGCATGTAGTGCCCTTGATTCAGATTACACCACCTAGTAATGCCCCTTATTCAGGTTACACTCAGTAGTGCAATTTATTCACATTGCGTTACACAATGGTACCCTTTATATACATTATGCCGCACTGCAATGCCCCTTATATACAATGCCCACAGTAGTGCCCCTTATACACAATTCCCACAGTAGTAGTCCCCCTTACTCATAATGCCCACAGCTGTAGTGCCCCTTACACATAATGACCACAGTAGTACCGCTTATACACATAATCCCCACAGAAGTGTAGTTAAACACAAAATGGCCACAGTAGTACTGTTGCTTATATACAGAGTGCCCACAGTAGTAGTGCCCCTTATACATATAAGGGGGACTACTACTGTGGGCACTCTGTATATAAGCCCACAATAGTACTGCCCCTTACAAAACATGACCACAGTAGTGCCGCTTATACAAATAATGCCCACAGTAGCCCACCTTATACACATCTCTGCCTCTGTCACTCCAGCAGCTCCACGCCCTGTATCTCTCCAGCAGCTTCCCCACCTCTCTTGTTCCTCCAGTCCCCACTCATCTTGTCTTCAAGATGCACAGAGCCTGCTCCTCTTCATGGATCTTCTTTACTTCAGCAGCAGTGACAGAATGACATCACGTACGCCATGCCGGAAAAGGAAGCCACTGGGACCTGAGGACGGGATGAATGCTGTCCAACAGACACAGCGTGTGTGAGTACTAGGTGGGGTGGGCTGTAGATGGAGAACCATGGATCCACCAGGACCTGAGAAAGTGGGAGGTGCCTGCAGCTCATAAGTAACACTAGTGCCGTCTGCATCATCTATTGATGTAGGTAATGTTGCAGGCTTCTTTGTTGGAATTGGAATTACTGTGCAGGGCAATGGAGGAGGTGGAACTAGTTCCCCCTACCATTACAGGTGATGGAATTCAGTTCTACCTCGTCCCCCCCCCCCCCCACACACACACACTTTAACCCCTGGTAATAATGATCGGGAGCCTCTGTATAACGCATGGAGATTGTGCAGCACAACCAGTCAGGATGGCGAGCACACTGCTCACCTTCCTCTTTTGGATCCATAGTTACTACTTTTCAGATGTGAAATACCAACAGTAAATCATTTTACATAAAGAAGTGCTCTTCACAGATTCAGATCTTTATTCTACATTTGCTGAATCGTCCAGTTTCTATTACAACACACAGAAGACTGACTACAGTGCTTTTCTGGAATGACTATGCATTTTCAGTTTTGAATTGTAGGAGCTGCCAATGACATTTCTGCCTGTAAAATAAAGATTTGAAATAAATGTGTTTGGTGTATAGTAATTTAAACAGAAGGTGGGTAACATTTGATTATTGTCTGCACTTTAACATGGTGGGAGCAAATACATAGAAACATATAATTTGATGGTATATAAGAACAACTTGGCCTATTTAGTCTGCCCTAAACACATGTTCATGCACACACTTACACACTAGGGTTAATTTTTTGTCAATAGACAATTAACGTACAAGTATATTTTTGGATTGCGGGAGGAAACCGGAGTACCAGGAGGAAACCCACGCAAGTATGGGGAGAATATACAAACTCCGCACAGTTAGGACCATGGTGGGAATCGAAGCCATGACCTCAATGCTGTGAGGCAGTAATGCTATCCATTACACCAGCTGTACGTGTCATACGGGTTCTCAACAATCAGTATGCTGGCGGTCAGAATACAGACATCCCGATGGGCAGAATCCCAAAACGTTTTAGTAAGTTTGCTAACCATTTTCCTTACCCTCTCCCTAACTGTCTCCCTCGTAGCCTAATGCTAACCCTTCCCATAGTGCTCAACCCTAACACAAGCCCCCCCCCCCCCCATCCAACCGCCCAATCAGCCTAACACTAACCCTCGGAACCACATGGATATCCCGTACAATTTCGCAGGGCTCGTTAGTGTTGCTTGTTTCTATTTATATGGACTGTCCTCTAATGGATGGTAGATAAAAGACTAGCACAGTTTTTATCTATTCAATAACAATAATCAAGTGTGTGTAATTTACTAATTATGTAAGGTATAAGAATTCATACTGTGGATCACAGTCAAACACCTTTGATAAAGCTGCCAGGGAGCAGTGAAACGCGTCAGGTCTGGGACCACCTTTCTCCAGTCAGCAGGACCTTCTCTACATCTGATTGCTTGGATCTTATTGGACACCCATTTTGGACACCGACTAGCCTATGGACGCCATTCATTAACATCGGATGCCGCAAAGCCTAGAGAGGACAGCTTACCCAAAGAGCAACTGGACGTAGGCACTGACAATCCTCCAGCGGTTCCATCTTGGTAACGTTACCATCAAAACTGTGCTAATAATTAATCTATCTACCATCCATTAGAGGACAGTCCATATAAATAGAAACAAGCAACACTAACGAACCCTGTGAAATTGTACGGGATATCCATGTGGTTCCTTGGTAATTACCATACACCATTTGAATGTACCATCCTTTTAACTCATTTTTTTACTTTATTAAATGTGTGATTTTATTTAATATGTGCTGTTGAAACATTTATTGTCAGTTAAGTGCTGCTACCTATATGTATTGTGTCTTGTGCTGAGAAGTGACTATTCTTATATAGCAGCAGCTAGTGGAGATCAGTCCCTTAAAAGCGCCAAAGCATTTTATCCAGTTGGATAAATTAACAATTTTTTGCGCCTAAAGGTCCATACACACTTAACGATATAATGAGCGACGTCGCTCATTTTCCCCCTCCTTGAGCGACGTCGCTCATTTTATCGTTAAGTGTGTATGCCGCCAGCGACGACCAATGCGCGGCCCCCGCGGGTCGGCAACGATCGTCGCTGTCGGTAGGGCATGCATGAAGGATGTGGACTGTCGTCCACGACCTTCATGCAGGGCTGGCGGGGGCGTGACGTCACTGAGCGATATGAGCTGTCATATCGCTCAGTGCATACAGGCGGCCGCCGACCGGCCGGCCCGGGAGGGGGAAACGTTAGACGATGTCGCTCACAGAGTGACATCGTCTAATGTGTATGGGCCTTTACACTAACGCTCCCTGACATATTTACCTTTGGAATGCTGTCAGGATTCAGGCACCGGTCTTCTGACCACCAGCATCTTGACTGTTGGAATGCCAACTAAGGGCCTAATTCAAGGTTGATTGCAAAACAAAATCTTCCTCTAATGGGCAAAACCATGTGCACTGCAGGTGGGGCAGATATTACATTTGCAGAGAGAGTTAGATTTGGGCGGGTTGTTTTGTTTCTGTGGAGGGTAAATACTGGCTGCTTTATTTTTACACTGCAATTTAGATTTCAGTTCGAACACAACTCACCCAAATCTAACACTCTCTGCACATGATATTTCTCTATCGTCCTAAGTGGATGCTGGGGTTCCTGAAAGGACCATGGGGAATAGCGGCTCCGCAGGAGACAGGGCACAAAAAAGTAAAGCTTTACTAGGTCAGGTGGTGTGCACTGGCTCCTCCCCCCATGACCCTCCTCCAGACTCCAGTTAGATTTTGTGCCCGAACGAGAAGGGTGCAATCTAGGTGGCTCTCCTAAAGAGCTGCTTAGAGAAAGTTTAGTTTAGGTTTTTTTCTTTACAGTGAGTCCTGCTGGCAACAGGATCACTGCAACGTGGGACTTAGGGGGAAAGTAGTAAACTCACCTGCATGCAGAGTGGATTTGCTGCTTGGCTACTGGACACCATTAGCTCCAGAGGGATCGAACACAGGCCCAGCCGTGGAGTCCGGTCCCGGAGCCGCGCCGCCGACCCCCTTGCAGATGCTGAAGCGTGAAGAGGTCCGGAAACCGGCGGCTGAAGACTCCTCAGTCTTCATAAGGTAGCGCACAGCACTGCAGCTGTGCGCCATTTTCCTCTCAGCACACTTCACTGGGCAGTCACTGAGGGTGCAGAGCGCTGGGGGGGGGCGCTCTGAGAGGCAAATATAAACCTTATACAAGGCTAAAAATACCTCACATATAGCCCATAGGGGCTATATGGAGATATTTAACCCCTGCCTGACTGGAAAAATAGCGGGAGAAGAACCCGCCGAAAAAGGGGCGGGGCCTATCTCCTCAGCACACGGCGCCATTTTCTGTCACAGCTCCGCTGGTCAGAACGGCTCCCAGGTCTCTCCCCTGCACTGCACTACAGAAACAGGGTAAAACAGAGAGGGGGGGCACATTAATGGCTATATATATATATATATATTAAAGCAGCTATAAGGGAGCACTTAATATAAGGATATCCCTTGTATATATAGCGCTTTGTGGTGTGTGCTGGCAGACTCTCCCTCTGTCTCCCCAAAAGGGCTAGTGGGTCCTGTCTTCATTAGAGCATTCCCTGTGAGTTTGCGGTGTGTGTCGGTACGTGGTGTCGACATGTATGAGGACGATATTGGTGTGGAGGCGGAGCAATTGCCAAATATGCAGATGTCACCCCCCAGGGGGTCGACACCAGAATGGATGCCTTTTTTTTGTGGAATTACGTGATGGTTTATCTTCCCTTAAACAGTCAGTTGAGGACATGAGGCGGCCGGACAATCAATTAATGCCTGTCCAGGCGCCTCAAACACCGTCAGGGGCTGTAAAACGCCCTTTGCCTCAGTCGGTCGACACAGACCCAGACACGGGCACTGATTCCAGTGACGACGGTAGAAATTCAAACGTATTTTCCAGTAGGGCCACACGTTATATGATTTTGGCAATGAAGGAGACGTTACATTTAGCTGATACTACAGATACCGTAAAACAGGGTATTATGTATGGTGTGAAAAAACTACAAACAGTTTTTCCTGAATCAGAAGAATTAAATGACGTGTGTGATGAAGCGTGGGTTGCTCCTGATAAAAAGTTGATAATTTCAAAAAAGTTATTGGCATTATACCCTTTCCCGCCAGAGGTTAGGGCGCGCTGGGAAACACCCCCTAAGGTGGACAAGGCGCTCACACGCTTATCCAAACAAGTGGCGTTACCCTCTCCTGAGACGGCCGCACTTAAGGATCCATCAGATAGAAAGATGGAAGTTATTCAAAAGAATATATACACACATGCAGGTGTTATACTACGACCAGCTATAGCAACTGCCTGGATGTGCAGTGCTGGAGTAGTTTGGTCAGAATCCCTGATTGAAAATATTGATACCCTAGATAGGGACAATGTTTTACTGTCGTTAGAACAAATAAAGGATGCATTTATCTATATGCGTGATGCACAGAGGGATATTTGCACACTGGCATCTCGGATGAGTGCTATGTCCATTTCAGCCAGAAGAGCCTTATGGACACGACAGTGGACAGGCGATGCGGATTCAAAACGTCACATGGAGGTTTTGCCGTATAAAGGGGAGGAGTTATTTGGAGTTGGTCTATCAGACTTGGTGGCCACGGCTACTGCCGGGAAATCCACTTTTTTACCTCAAGTCACTCCCCAACAGAGAAAGGCACCGACCTTTCAACCGCAGCCTTTTCGCTCCTACAAAAATAAGAGAGCAAAGGGCTTGTCGTACCTGCCACGAGGCAGAGGAAGAGGGAAGAGACACCAACAGGCAGCTCCTTCCCAGGAACAGAAGTCCTCCCCGGCTCCTGCAAAAACCTCAGCATGACGCTGGGGCCTCTCAAGCGGACTCGGGGACAGTGGGGGGCCGTCTCAAAAATTACAGCGCGCAGTGGGCTCACTCGCAGGTAGACCCCTGGATCCTGCAGATAATATCTCAGGGGTACAGGTTGGAATTAGAGACGGATCCTCCTCATCGTTTCCTGAAGTCTGCCTTACCAACCGTCTCTTCCGAAAGGGAGAGGGTGTTGGAAGCCATTCACAAGCTGTACGCTCAGCAGGTGATAGTCAAAGTACCCCTATTACAACAAGGAAAGGGGTATTATTCCACTCTATTTGTGGTACCGAAGCCGGATGGCTCGGTAAGGCCTATTCTAAATCTGAAGTCCTTGAACCTCTACATAAAAAAGTTCAAGTTCAAGATGGAGTCACTCAGAGCAGTGATAGCGAACCTGGAAGAAGGGGACTTTATGGTATCCTTGGACATCAAGGATGCGTATCTACACGTTCCGATTTACCCCGCACACCAGGGGTACCTCAGGTTCATTGTTCAAAACTGTCACTATCAGTTTCAGACGCTGCCGTTCGGATTGTCCACGGCGCCTCGGGTCTTTACCAAGGTAATGGCCGAGATGATGATTCTTCTTCGAAGAAAAGGCGTATTAGTTATCCCATACTTGGACGATCTCCTAATAAGGGCAAGGTCCAGAGAACAGCTGGAGACAGCTTTAGCACTATCTCAAGAGGTGCTAAGACAACACGGGTGGATTCTGAATATTCCAAAATCCCATTTAATCCCGACAACTCGTCTGCTGTTCCTAGGAATGATTCTGGACACGGTTCAGAAAAAGGTTTTCCTTCCAGAGGAAAAAGCCAAGGAGTTATCCGATCTGGTCAGGAACCTCCTAAAACCAGGAAAAGTGTCAGTACATCAATGCACAAGAGTCCTGGGAAAAATGGTGGCTTCTTACGAAGCAATTCCATTCGGCAGATTCCATGCAAGAATATTCCAAAGGGATCTGTTGGACAAATGGTCAGGGTCGCATCTGCAGATGCACCTGCGAATAACCCTGTCACCAAAGACAAGGGTGTCACTTCTGTGGTGGTTGCAGAAGGCTCACCTATTAGAAGGCCGCAGATTCGGCATTCAGGATTGGATCCTGGTGACCACGGACGCCAGCCTGAGAGGCTGGGGAGCAGTCACACAAGGAAGAAACTTCCAGGGAGTATGGACGAGTCTGGAAAAGTCTCTTCACATAAACATTCTGGAACTAAGAGCAATCTACAATGCTCTAAGCCAGGCGGAACTTCTCCTGCAAGGAAAGCCGGTGTTGATTCAGTCGGACAACATCACGGCGGTCGCCCATGTAAACAGGCAGGGCGGCACAAGAAGCAGGAGTGCAATGGCAGAAGCTGCCAAGATTCTTCGCTGGGCGGAGAATCACGTGATAGCACTGTCAGCAGTGTTCATCCCGGGCGTGGACAACTGGGAAGCAGACTTCCTCAGCAGACACGATCTTCATCCGGGAGAGTGGGGTCTACATCCAGAAGTCTTCAACATGTTAATAGACCGTTGGGAAAGACCAATTGTAGACATGATGGCGTCTCGCCTCAACAAGAAACTGGACAAATATTGCGCCAGGTCAAGAGATCCACAGGCAATAGCTGTGGACGCACTGGTAACTCCTTGGGTGTACCAGTCAGTGTATGTGTTTCCTCCTCTGCCGCTCATACCAAAGGTATTGAAGATCATACGGCAAAGAAGAGTAAGAACAATACTAGTGGTTCCGGATTGGCCGAGAAGGACTTGGTATCCGGAACTTCAAGAGATGCTCACGGACGAACCGTGGCCTCTACCTCTGAGAAGGGACCTGCTACAGCAGGGTCCCTGTCTTTTTCAAGACTTACCGCGGCTGCGTTTGACGGCATGGCGGTTGAACGCCAGATCCTAAAAGGGAAAGGCATTCCAGAAGAAGTCATTCCTACCTTGATTAAGGCACGGAAGGAAGTCACCGTGAAACATTATCACCGCATTTGGCGAAAATATGTAGCGTGGTGCGAGGATCGGAGGGTTCCGACGGAGGAATTCCAACTGGGTCGTTTCCTACATTTCCTGCAATCAGGATTATCTATGGGTCTCAAATTGGGATCCATTAAGGTTCAAATTTCGGCCCTGTCAATATTCTTCCAAAAAGAATTGGCCTCTGTCCCTGAGGTCCAGACTTTTGTCAAGGGAGTACTGCATATACAGCCTCCTGTGGTGCCTCCGGTGGCACCGTGGGATCTAAATGTAGTTTTAGATTTCCTCAAATCCCATTGGTTTGAACCATTGAAAAAGGTGGATTTGAAATATCTCACATTGAAAGTGACTATGTTACTAGCCCTGGCCTCTGCCAGGAGAGTATCTGAATTGGCGGCTTTATCTTATAAAAGTCCTTATCTAATCTTCCATTCGGATAGGGCAGAACTGCGGACTCGTCCGCATTTTCTCCCTAAAGTGGTATCAGCATTTCATCTGAACCAACCTATTGTGGTGCCTGCGGCCACTAGCGACTTGGAGGACTCCAAGTTGTTGGACGTTGTCAGAGCCTTAAAAATATACATTGCAAGGACGGCTGGAGTCAGAAAATCTGACTCGCTGTTTATATTGTATGCACCCAACAAGTTGGGCGCACCTGCTTCTAAGCAGTCGATTGCTCGTTGGATTTGTAACACAATTCAACTTGCACATTCTGTGGCAGGCCTGCCACAGCCTAAAACTGTAAAAGCCCACTCCACAAGGAAGGTGGGCTCATCTTGGGCGGCTGCCCGAGGGGTCTCGGCATTACAACTCTGCCGAGCAGCTACGTGGTCGGGGGAGAACACGTTTGTAAAATTTTACAAATTTGATACCCTGGCAAAGGAGGACCTGGAGTTCTCTCATTCGGTGCTGCAGAGTCATCCGCACTCTCCCGCCCGTTTGGGAGCTTTGGTATAATCCCCATGGTCCTTTCAGGAACCCCAGCATCCACTTAGGACGATAGAGAAAATAAGAATTTACTTACCGATAATTCTATTTCTCGGAGTCCGTAGTGGATGCTGGGCGCCCATCCCAAGTGCGGATTATCTGCAATACTTGTACATAGTTATTGTTAACTAATTCGGGTTATTGTTAAGGAGCCATCTTTAAGAGGCCCTTTCTGTTGTCATACTGTTAACTGGGTTTAGATCACAAGTTGTACGGTGTGATTGGTGTGGCTGGTATGAGTCTTACCCGGGATTCAAAATGCCTCCCTTATTGTGTATGCTCGTCCGGGCACAGTACCTAACTGGAGTCTGGAGGAGGGTCATGGGGGGAGGAGCCAGTGCACACCACCTGACCTAGTAAAGCTTTACTTTTTTGTGCCCTGTCTCCTGCGGAGCCGCTATTCCCCATGGTCCTTTCAGGAACCCCAGCATCCACTACGGACTCCGAGAAATAGAATTATCGGTAAGTAAATTCTTATTATCTGCCCCCCCCCCCCTCCCCCCGTGCAGTGCACATGGTTTTGCCCACCAGAGGAACATTTAGCTTTTGCGATGAACCTTGAATTAGGCCCTAAATCCCATTTCATACATATCCTTCCAGTTTCAGTGATAAACACAGTAGCTCTATTACAGTCCTGCATTATAGTTTGTCTCTCATACAAATTATAATACTTATTCCTTTATCGGTTACTTAGCTAAGTATATAAAAAGTAATACTACTTGGGGCAGTGCTATTGCACACAATATAACATTTTGTGAGTATATCTTTCAGACGAATTAACATATTTGATCACTGTGAATAAATCAGAACTGCTCCTCCCCCACAGGCAGTATGCCACATCACCTACACCACTTCTTATTCACACCAGGACAGTTTTGAAGGCTAGTCACTCAGGTTCCCACCTCATCAGAAAGACCACAAAAGAGGGACGACTGAGTGTAATCATCTCCTTCTCACCCCAGCACGAGAGTAGTGTTTGCTATTAGTATGTTTGGCCAAACAACATATACTGTAGATGCTTTTCAGAGTAAAAGTCCTGGTCAAGCCAAGGTATGGTCCAAAACTACATGGAGGCAGCATTTTATTGAGCACTCCGAGTAGGTAGTTTATAAACATAATTTTCTGACTCTCCTTGGATAGACTTTATCACTGTAAAAGTACAGACAGGAGCTTCCAGCAAAGGGGCCTCAGATGTGGTATTAAAACTGGGGCTGGACAATCTCTTGGCCCTGAACAGAGAAACAAGGATCACACAGAACAATAGGTTTACAGTGACTACATATGACCCCATAATTGCATTACAACATACAGTATGGGGCCGGAGCCTGAGTGAGGAGAAAAGCAAAAAAGAGCAAGTAATTAATTGTGCACTTGTACAAAGAATTCTGCACTGCAGGGGGTACAAATACATGTATTATTTTTGCATGCAGGGAAAATACTGGCTGATGTTGCATGTAGCCCACATATGTTGGTCAGCCTTATTTGTATACTAGACTTTAGATCTGAGTTTGGACACGCCCCTCTCACACCTAAATGTCTCTGCAGTGTTGCATGGGTTTGCCCAGGTGCAGTTACTTTTTGTTTGTTTTTCTTTACTTCCAGCTCAGAGTTAGGCCCACGATGTTCACAAAGATTCAAGGCTCTTTCACATACTGAGGAGTCATCACATACTTTTCTGTTCCAAATATTTGGGAACCCTATATATGATATATGTAATACGTTGACCCCCACCTAAACAGTATACTATTATTACTAGACTAATTCCCCACATTCTGACATCACGGAATCAAAATCCTTGTCGTTCCTATAATGGGTGCAGTGTCTGCGGTAAACATGAGCCCTTGGGTCCAAGGGGCCCACACTGCACCCATATATTATAGCATTGGGGATGCTGGACCGGCGCTGGGGATCCCGGCGGTCAGTAGGGTTCCACTGTAGGCTCGGTGGCTCGCTGCGCTTGCCACAGGATCTATTCCCACTCACAAGTGGGAATAGCCCTGGTGAGCCGGTATTCCGGCTGTCGGCATTCCGGTGTCGGTATCCTGACTGCCGGGATCACGACAGCTGGCAAATTGATTGCCTCCCAGAATACATGATGCTTTGGTATAAAAATCAAAAGTGTGTGTGTATTTGTTTTTATTTATTGGTATGGAACCCTCTAGCTGCCTTTGTATCAGAGTTATATGCCTGGCTATCCCTCCGTTTTGTCACATGGACACCCACAAGTAGGAGGAATAGTTACTGCTAGTCGGCATGTTGACTGTCGGGATTTAGTGAGGGCGGGATGCTGGGTTCGGTGATGTGACTGGCAGACTCCTGACTGCCGACATAACTACATCCCTATACTATACTTAGATCTCTGGGGTCCCATGTAGGTGCTGCAGCATAAATCACTGGGAAAATGGCACGGCAGCCATTATCCTGGAGATTTCCACATGTGGTGTAGAGAAGTCAATGGGAACATGGCACAATACGAGAGTCAACTGTGCCGCAGAGAGGAGAGGGCCTGCATGGAGCCTAGACAGGAATTCCTCCTCTCTTAAACAGCCCCTGATCAAAATGGATTTACTCAAGAATTGTTTCCACTAATCAAAACAAAAGACTTTTTAGTGTCTAATCAAAAAAGAACTCTAAAGTTTTTTCTTATAATAAAAGACAAAATGATTAAATATAATGCCCCCCAGTTTTGATGAGTGAATTCTTTATTTTCATTGTCTAGGTAAATGACAAATGACAAAACACTGCAAAATTATTAACTTCATTAACTTTGGACACAAGGAGTCACAATTCCTTACATTCCTTACATTCTTGTCATGTTATAACATAGAAAAAAGAGAGAAGGTGCACCAGACATTTTATAATTATACATCATATTTGAGGTTTTTGGCATAAAATTAGCCAATGTTATGAGCCTGCCCACCATTCGCCCAATGGGCAGGTTCCTAACATCCTAGAGGTTCGCCTCTTGGGCACAGGGCACCCCTAAACCACCCAAGGGCACCACACAAATAAAGGATAGCAGTGAAAAATCAGAGTGTTAGGTAAGTGAAGGTAGCTGCTTAGTGTTAGAGATAGGACAGCAGTGAAGGTAACTGACTCTATAATGCTAGGGACCTGCCCGATGAGGTTTACTGTAACGACTGGTGGGCAAGCTCATAAAATTGGCCAATTATATGCCAAAAACCTGATGTACATTTATTACAATTCCATTGGCTGTATGGTACACCTGCTCTCTTTTTCTATATTGTTGTATCCCATTATAAGTAGCAATTCAATAAGCCACTGTAACTTTTTCAGTGAAAAAAAAAAGGGGCATTTTGTCTGATATTTTTTTCTAGGCAATTCAATTAATTTACCTTTTTTTTGTACCCATTTTTCGTGCAGAAACACACAGAATCTGGGATAAGTTCCTGGATCCATGTGTTTTTTTCCGCAATTGCCACCACAAAAATACGCCACTTACTGTATCAGGGATTTTGTTTCTCCTGCCTCTGGCCAGGCCTCCTAACAGTTGTATATACTCGTATGTGCTGGTCTGCATAGGCTGTTTTTGTGTGAACTTTGCCTACAGTATGTGGGAATGCCTCTTCTTCACACAGCTTTGCCTCTATTCTCTTAAGTGCAAAACATGTTTGGTATGCATTCGGACACTTGTGTGCACTCATATTATGGGCATGTGGAGAGAAAGTAATGCAAGATATGCTGCGCAAACTGGTGTACATTCAACCCTGCATCAGCCCTAAAGTATATTGATTCCTATTCAGTAAAGGACCAACTACAGACTACATAAACAGTTGTGTGATAGGGATGAAAAGGGACTTGAAGGGGAAATTCCGTCCCTTAGTCCAGTAAAAGGAGATTTTGTCTGTGGAAAGGGTATGCCAGATTTAGCACGAGGGCAGGTAAGGAGATTATGAGCATAACATCACTTCTGGATTTAGGGATCAAAATGTTTGTGTGTACGGGGATGATCTGTTTCTCACTTGTTTTGGTGTAATCTGGGAATAGTTTTTTCCTGATAAAGCTAAATATTTATCTTATTTAAAACCCTTTAAGAGGCCTAAGAACACTGTACGCTATTGACGTATGGAGTACCGTAAGGGTACGCACGTTGCGTAACAATCTCTTAGCCGTGGTCGAGATGCTCAAGCGTCACGTTCGCTCACGGCCAAGAGATCACAGGCAGGCACGCTATTGGCTGCTGACTAACGTAATGGTTCGCTATAGCGTAGCGGACGCTCGGGACCACGAGGAGATCACCAGCGGCGCAGACGCTCACAATGTTAAACCTTTATATCTAAACCATAAACAATGTAATATGCAGTAAAACCTTAGTGTAGAGATAGGGTGTAGATGCAACACAGTGTAACCTTATTAACTTAAAAGCTGTTCGAGCGTCACCGACGCTCTGAGAATACTTAACACTATAAGAAATACACAGATACCGTGCTTAGGGTCTAACGCCTTATATGAATGTTATTACTTGCAAAAAGAATAATACAATACAAGTCACACACTACAATATAACATAGACTAACTAACCAGATAACTACACAGGAAATACAATATAATACAATTACGTTTGCAGGAAAATTAAGAGAGAAAGGGGAGACGAGAGAGAGAGAAATGGCCCACAATAACAAGAAAGACAATATGATTGCGGAGAAAAACTTACGCACAAAGGGGAACGATCGCATGCGCCTCTGGACATCCAGCTCCCGATTATCAGCAATGAGAACCGTTGAAGAGTGAGAGCTGGATGTGATCGGCTTGTCTATTTATGCCCCACACACAATACAATTCAATGGTCCCTACAATCTCATTGTTCATTGGACACAGGAATTCCTCCTCGCATTACAACAAAAGGTCATAGGTTGATTCATACAGGTGGGCTGTGACAATTTCCAACTGCTCAGGTGGGTGGGAAACTAGGTTTCCCGCCGCATGGATAAGTAAGTGCAAATAATAGTAAATGGACATAAACTTCTTATGTCCATAACTATTCGCACGAGCGATTATTTCGCTTCAAACCAACACCGGAATATTGCTAATTAAATACTCTTCCGATGGATACTAAACACCACTGTATTACTCCTGTCTGACCCTTCGTATCAAACAAAGAGGGATTTCTCCGTCCATGGACATTCTACATTAACCAAACTTTCAGAATCTATCAAAGGGACCATAATCTACAAAATACATTATATGGTAAAAATATGTAACGAAAGAGTCGCCCGCTAGACGCATACAATCTCTACCGTAAATGCGCATACCGTGCGCCTGCGGGTGCCCGCAACAGCGAGTATGCGCACGCACGGGAGAGCGCACGCATGCGCAGCAGGGACACATATGAGGTGCAAATATGGCAGTGTGCATCGTGATATTTTTCTGACTTTGACAGTCCACCCTTTGGCAGTCAACAATAACTGCCACTTCCTAAAACATTTCAAAAAGAGAAAAATATATGTCAAGTGTAAATACATTTCCATGGTTGGGTAGGGGAGGAGAGGAGAAGGTAGGAAAAAGGGTATGACCTAGTGAGATAGCAGAAGCATGTGTGTATGAATCCGTGTTTGGGGGTCATGTATCATCGTGCCGTACGTGTTTTAAATCAAGCTTCGAGGTATTGCGAAGTATACATTTGAATTCCTTCTTATCCCGTGGTACGGGTCTGTGGATGGGCTGTCAAACTTTACCGAGCTCTTTTCGGATTTTGGTTGCAACAAAATGGGGAGCACATTTTAGTTGATGACACATGAATGGGGGAATATGTGATTGCTGATATCTGTGCCTGTATTCCCTATCGACTTTGTGTGTAATTACCTGAAGGTTGTAGAGATGAAGAAAAGACATAATTACGGTAAATGCAGTGGTATTCTATGTCAGGTTAATGAACATTTGTCGGTTGAAGTCTTGTTCGGTGTCTGTTGAATGCAGTCTTCTTTGTGCTTTTGCCAAAAGGCGTGTGGGCAAAAGCTTTGTCAATGTCCATAGGCTTACAAAAGTGTTGGGCTAGCGTAATTTTAAAATTTCTAGGGAAACTGGGGGTCTATGGCATTGTTCATCAAAATCTGTGTATAAGGTTGTCAAAACTTCTTCTTTAATCCATCTGTTGTCTGTATACAGGATCATCAAATTCCTCGTCAAACGTAGGTCTTTTTACCTTGGAAAAACCAGAAAAAAAACAGGTGAAAGAAACGGACCGTAGAAATCGCATTTTCATCACATCATTGTTTCTACATTTGGGTCGTAAATCAAATCCATTGGAATTACAATTTCTTCACTCCTTAAACTCATTACCCTGGTACGACGTTTGTACTTCATTAAAGCCTGACCGCATCTAAATATCAAGCCAATGGCTATGACAACACCTAAGATACATAGAAGAAACTTCCCAACATTCATTATGACTCCTTGAGCCCATTCTCCTAAACCAGAGAACCAATTTCACGGGTTCAACCATGACACCCAACCAGTCAGCTCATTACCTACAGCAGCAAGAGTGAGATTGTGTCTCCTGCGAAATTCCCACTTCAATTGGAGAATATCGTCCATCTTTTGGTCTATGACCTCGACCGGGTCCTCGGTGCTATTCGTAATATATGTGCAGCATTTCACGCCGTACTGCGTTGCCAGTGTGACACAATATCCACCTGTCACTGCTGTGAGGTAATTGAGAACCATTCTATGCTGGACCAGTTCTGTTTTATAAGCTTGAAGTTCTCTTCCAGTATACCTAAACGTGTCATCATACATTTCTGTGATATTGTCTAACAAATTTGCGAGCGCAGATATGTATTTATAATTCAACACTCCTCTGGCGGTGCGAGTGATGTCTAACGCGATTAGAAACTGAATCCCGGTGGATTCATGGATCATGTCAGAGGCCGGATGCTCTGTTCTTTCTATCAGGTGCCGTTTAACTACGTGCTCGTAGTGGGTGTGAGTATAAGGAGCTTGGGCAACACGGTGAATATCTTTCATTTTGGCATGTGATACAGTCATTACTTCAGGCAGTACTTTTCCAATATAACACAATCCTTCAGAGTTTGGGGCAAGCCACTTATACGCCTTCCTCCCGCATATGAAATATGCATCATCGGGGAGAACATATGGGACGGAGTAGGACATAACCATATTACACATCTTCCATGTGAAATCTCCTAACCCTAATGCTCCCATCTGTTTAGTACACGTATCAGTTTGTACGATATGTGCGCAGTATCCTGGTGATACCTCTCCAACTCTCGTAATCCTACTTCCTAGGGTATACCTATATCGGAAAGATTTTTCTCTACTGGCTATGTGGCATATAAGCTCTGTATCTGTCGGCATTCTATCTGCTCTATATGAAAAGGTCATGGTTTGGTTACTCCATGACACTTCCCAATTTCCCGGCTTTCGGGGATTGGAGATGTTAAAACATATTAGGGATCTATCCACATGATATTGGTGGAGCTTCAAACTAGGAGGACTGGAGATATTAAACCTCCTGTCCACCGGTCTCCCACCCTTTAGCTCAAGTACCTCCCCTATCGTTAAAGGAAATGGTACTAGTCCTGATTTGCTATGACCTTGAGGTACTTGAGAGATACCCAACAATCTGTTTGATTTAACACACTACCCACTAAGGAGTGATAGTCACTCAATGGATGCCGGTCCATGTGGATATTAAAACTGGATTGGCATTTCTTAATGCACCCATCCTCAACTACGTTGTCACAGAGCCTACAGATACAGTTTTCTTCAGCTAACAATCCTTCACAATTCCTTCTATTGTCAATGCTATCGGATCGTTTTCTGATACTCGCCTTTACTTGTTGATTAGGTTGCTCTTGGAAAACTACGCCTCCATCTCTGTCATCAGAACCCATTCCAGAACCTTTCTCGACCTCCATGGTACTCTCGCCGGAACAGACTGCTCTGGTCAACATCATGGTCAACAGGAAAATCCGGATCACAGTCTCTTGGGGCAAGTCCATCTTATGGGAGGAAACGAAGAAGAATGAGAAGGGGGAAAAAATAATTGAGGGAGAGGGGATGGGAAGTGGAGAAAAACAATAAAAGGGAAACGGGGGATCGACAACTGCTTTTGATCTTGTGATTCTCAATGCTCAGGTGCCGCCTCAGTCCTCCTGGAACAGACACTCCAGTGATACAACTTCCTCTACCGTCTGTTCCTTATCACGGGACCTCTCTGGATCAGCAACCTTCTTACAATGGGACGAATGAACCCAAGTCTCTCTCTCGGCAACCTTCAATGCTGTAGTGCTAGTCAATAAGACTTGGTATGGTCCTCCCCATCTGTCAATAAGGCAACCTGAGCGTAGAAAATTCTGTATCATTACATAATCCCCAGGTTCAATGTCATGACAATTACTATCTGGTAAATCAGGAATCACCAACTTCAAATTATCATTTTGATTCCTTAGCTGTTTACTCATGTTAATCAAGTATTTTACAGTCACTTCATTGTTACACTTCAAATCATCCTGAGGGTTAATCATAACATGCGGTTGTCGACCAAACAAGATTTCAAAGGGAGACAGATTAAGAGGGGACCTGGGAGTGGTTCTGATGCTGTACAGTACAATGTGTAAAGCTTCTGGCCATGTCAATCCTGTCTCTGCCATAACTTTGCTCAGTTTATTTTTTAATAGTGCTGTTCACTCTTTCCACCTTCGCACTCGCCTGTGGACGGTATGGAGTGTGCAGCTTGCTATCAATTCCCATCAACTTACACATTCCTTGAAAGACATCACCTGTAAAATGGGTACCCCTATCACTTTCGATAATTCTAGGGATACCATATCTACATACAAATTCCTGCACAATTTTCTTAGCAGTAAACATAGCGATATTTGTGGCCGCAGGAAATGCTTCGACCCAATTTGAAAAAACATCTATACAAACAAGTACATATTTCAAATTTCGACAAGGGGGTAATTGAATTAAGTCAATCTGTATTACCTGGAAAGGACCGCCTGTAGGTGGGATATGAGATGGTTCTGTTGGTATTGCCTTTCCGATATTCTTTCTCAAGCATGTAAGGCATGACATTGCTCTCTTACTTGCATGAGATGAAAATCCTGGGGCGCACCAATATGCTCTTACCAACTTGCACATTCCTTCCTTGCCCAGATGAGTCAGCCCGTGAGCTGCCTCAGCTAAACATGGAAGATATGCTCTGGGGGCCACTGGTTTACCATGTCCATCCGTCCAGAGTCCTGAGGACTCCTGGCCATATCCCTTTGCCTTCCAGACTGCCTTTTCCTGTGTGGAAGACAAATTTTGCATTTCACACAACTTCTGTGTGTTGATGGTATTAAATACCATCAATTGTGTGGTGTCTGTCTGTCTGGGGGTACCAGCTGCTAACTTAGCTGCTTCGTCTGCTCGGCTGTTACCAAGTGATACTGGGTCTTGGCTATATGTGTGTGCTTTACACTTGATAACAGCCACTCTGTCGGGTTCCTGTATCGCTGTTAGAAGCCTTTTGATGTGAGCTGCATGCGCTACCGGTGTACCAGCTGCCGTCATGAAATTTCTGAGGCACCATAGGGCTCCGAAATCATGGACTACCCCGAATGCGTATCTAGAGTCGGTGTAGATGTTGGCTGATTTGCCCTTAGCCAATTCACATGCTCTGGTTAGGGCGACCAGTTCAGCAACCTGGGCTGAGTGAGGTGGGCCTAGCGGTTCTGCTTCTATGGTGCCTTGGTCATCTACAACTGCGTATCCAGTACACAAGTCTCCCGAGTCTGACTGTCTGTGACAACTACCGTCCGTGTAGAAAGTTAGATCTACATCTTCCAGTGGGTTGTCACTGATGTCAGGCCTTGCGGTAAAATTTTGGGTCAAATATTCCATACAATCATGTGTGTCCTCCTTTGTATTAAATTCTCCTTCCCCACCACTCTCATCCTCCACCCTTTGTGCCTGTCCAGGCACACCTGGGAGATATGTTGCAGGATTTAATGCACTGCATCTCCTTATGGTGATGTTTACGGGGGCCATTAGTGCCAATTCCCATCTTGTAAACCGCGCTGATGAGACGTGCCTGGTTTGGGCAGAATTTAGCAAGGCTGACACTGCATGTGGTGTATGAATTGTGAGGTTGTGACCTAGCACTACATCTTCGCTTTTTGTTACTAGCAATGCTATCGCAGCAACGCTTCGCAAGCATGTGGGGAGGGATCGCGCTACCGTATCTAGCTGAGCGCTATAGTATGCTACTGGCCTGCTGGCATCACCGTGCTTTTGGGTTAAGACGCCTGCCGCGCAACCAGCACTTTCTGTTCCGTACAGCTCAAAGGGTTTCCCATAGTCTGGCATACCTAATGCTGGTGCCTGCGTTAGGCACTGTTTAAGTCTCTCAAATGCCATCTCGGACTCGTCTGTATGCGAAATCCGATCACGTTTGTTTGAGGAGACCATCTCCTGCAAAGGTAACGCCAGAATGGAAAACCCTGGGATCCAGTTACGGCAATACCCACACATTCCTAAAAATGTTCTGATCTGTTGCTGGGTTTGTGGCAGAGTCATGTCTCGAATTGCTTGAATTCTATCAGCGGTCAGGTGTCTCAGTCCTTGTGTTAGACAGTGTCCCAAATATTTTACTTTAGTTTGGCATAATTGCAACTTGTCTTTGGAAACCTTGTGTCCTGTGTCTGAAAGATGAAACAGGAGCTGTTTCGTATCCTTCAGGGATGCTTCCACTGAATCAGAACACAGTAGTAGATCATCCACGTACTGTATTAATACTGATCCACTCTCTGGTTGGAAAGACTGTAAACAATCATGCAAAGCCTGGGAAAATATACTTGGACTGTCTATGAAACCTTGTGGTAATCGAGTCCATGTGTATTGGACTCCTCTGTATGTGAATGCAAACAAGTATTGGCTGTCAGGGTGCAGAGGTACCGAAAAGAAAGCGGAGCAGAGGTCAATAACAGTGAAAAATTTCGCAGTGGGAGGGATTTGCATAAGGATGACAGCTGGATTTGGCACTACGGGGAACTGACTCTCAACTATTTTGTTAATCCCCCTTAGATCCTGCACTAGCCGGTAACCCCTCCCCCCACTCTTTTTAACAGGGAAGATGGGACTATTGGCAGTGCTGGACGTTCTTACCAGAATGCCCTGTTGTAGCAAGCGCTCTATTACGGGATAAACTCCTAACTCCACCTCTGGCTTCAGAGGGTACTGTGGGATTTTTGGAGCTATCCTACCATCTTTTACTTGTACAACTACCGGAGCTACGTTTGCCATCAATCCAGTGTCTTGTCCGTCTTTTGTCCACAGTGACTCTGGTATCTGGGATGTCATTTCTTCTACTTGGGATGGAGTCCTATTTGTCATAATGGTATGTGACATTAATTTTGATGGGGAGTCTAACATGTCTCGCACTTCCTGAGCGTGATTCTCAGGTATGTCCAAGAATACACCTTCAGGAGTACAATAAATGACGCACCCCATTTTACACAATAAGTCTCTTCCCAGGAGATTAGTCGGTGCCGATGCAGCCAGCAAAAAGGAATGCTTGGTATGTAAAGGCCCTATTGTAATCTCGGCTGGTTTGCTAACAGGGTAGTGCTGGACTATTCTCGTTACTCCTATGGCTGGAATTGTCTTACCAGTGGTTCTCATGCCCACTGTCGAATTTATCACTGATTTGGCCGCCCCCGTATCTACAAGAAAGTTTAATGTTTTACCAGCTACATTTATTGCAATCTCGGGTTCACTTCCAAGATTTGCAATCAATTTTACTGGCTGGAGATTACAGGTATGGCCACACCCCTATTGGGTATGGTGACCTCCCTGAATCCCGCTGGCAGCAACTACTTGTGAGGGAGTTAGCTGGGAACTACCAGAGGCGTGCCAGTCTCTGTTCGGGGGGTATCTTTTTGTTTCCCCTGTATGTGGCTCATAACTCCGTCTCTGCGGACCTTGCTCCCAATGTCGTGTGTCGTGTCGTTGTCTAGGGGGTTGGTATGATCTTTGCGAATTTTTCGCTCTACAGTCTCGTGCTATGTGTCCCTGTTTATGACAAAAATAACATGTTACCACATTTGACTTACCCACAGGGTTTGGTGATATAAACACAGGCTGTTTTGTGGTCAGGGCCTGTATACTTACTGACATTAACTTATCACCTTGTGACTCCCTGTGTCTGGTGATATTCCGGTCGTGATCAATAGCAGCCTCTCTCAAAGTAGCCACTGACAGACCTCGCCAACATGGTTGTGTGGTCTGTACCCTGGTTTTTAATGCCTCTTTTAAACCATCCATTAGCACAGATACTGCTACTTCTTGGTGATTTGCATTGGTCCTAATGTCCTCTATGCCAGTGTACTTTGCCATTTCTAATAATGCCCGGTGAAAATAATCAGCAGCTGTTTCTGTCTCTTTTTGTTTAATGGAAAAAATTCTATTCCATTTGGCCACAGCTGGAAAATACTCTTTTAACTGTAAACTTATTCTTTTTACATTATCTTTGTTGTACACATCTGTAAGAGGTACATCCTGATCCAATCCACAGTCAGCTAAAAATTGAGCTGCGTCGACATTGGAGGGTAAACATGCCCTCAGCAATATCTGCCAGTCTTTGTTATTGGGCTCTAAAGTGTTTCCTAGGTCTCTGATGTATTTTTGGCTAGCAACTAAGTCTTTTCTAGGATCAGGGAATTCAGACACTATGGTTCTTAATTCCATTCGGGAAAACGGACTGTACATGGCAATGTTCCTGATAGGAGTGACTCCTGTAGTGTCCGTTTTCCCATTTGGAACTGCTATTACCCTCACGGGAGCAAGTTTAACAACATCATTCTGTGTAGATTCTACAGTCTGTGGTGAAATAGTTTCAGCATAGTGTATGGTGCCGTACTTACCCGTTGATACGACCTCACCTGTCCCTCCGCTAGGGGGCTTTGTTACTAATCTTATGGGTTGGGCCGTGCCTACTGTCGTTTCTGATATAGTGGCTGCTAGAGAGAGTGCCGATATTGTTGCCGATTCGTCCTCTTGATCACACTCCTGGGGAAAGTTCAAAACAGGGTACAACTTGCACGGGTTAATACTTGCATGGGTTAACTTATTAACATTATCCTTAACATTTATACAGTTGCTAAGTGCCTGTTTGTTACCCCCTGATGCGTCATTCTCCGCAACCAATTTCTCTCCTGATATGTATGGTGGCGGTGGGGCCGTGGCTATCAGTTTCCTGATAGGGCCAGATCCCGCCGCCTGAGCCAATCCTCTCTGTATTTCACCCTCCTGTTGCCATAACTGCAAATAATCATAATGTTGGATTCGTCTCTTTGCTGATTTAATGAGACATATCCTTCTCCTTAAATTTTGCAACACTTCTGGGCTGAAGCTGCCTACTCTTGGGAATTTCTCCCCGTCATGTACAGTCATTTTCTCCCATTCATCACATAAAATTTCTGTTTGTCTTCCGTATTTTTCACACATTACGTACCTTGCCGACCCGACTGGTCGGTTTACAGAATCAACCCGAACCGAGGTTGATCGCCCCCTTCCTGAACAACTGGCCCCCATAATTTGCAGGTGTTGCTTGCTCTACCTCTGACCTTTATATCAGGGTCTTCAGCGAACCCTTACAAAAAACCAAAATATTCAAAGATAGGTTGACGGTGAAGTTTACCGAGCACCTCACTCACTCGCCCACGCCGACCAATATGCCCACACACTGATATAGTGCTGGCGTACTCGACCCAGGGCCCCTATTAACCTTAGTTTACTGGAACATGTAGGTATGATCCGAAGAGCATTAACCCTTTCCAGTAAAGGTGGGGTTGTCGGATAATTCCTGAGTGACCAGCGAACTTCCCTTTTTGAAAAAATAAAAAATTACACAAATCACGTTAGAATGTACAAATAGCGTTTATGACCGGGTTTGTACACAAATGGTACTGGTCAGGTTACTAACTAATGCACACAATTACGTGCGGTACAATCGTTCAGTACATAAGCAACTAATCTTATGTACGGAGCGACCAGTGGAATCGACATTCGGCAGCTGCGAATTCCTTCAGCCTGAGCTTTATTGGCCTATATGGGTGTTGCACCAACCCTTCTTGGTGTTGTGCCTTGTCTCTATAGCGGACTTCTTTGTACCTAGACCTCCTGGTCTGTTATACGACCTCCTGGTCTGACCTCCTGGTCTGCTATACCTCCTGGTCCGCTACACTCTAATGCTCAAATTTTATGTTTAACCAGAGATGCCTCCCTAGCCACCACGTGTGTCACTTACACGTATGTACCTTCTCGAGAACTCGATGATTTCTGTGGTTCAATCCCCAAAATTGTAAAAACAAACACTCACTCACCACATATACACTTTTGTTTCTATTTCTATTTCTGCGCAGAAATTTTCTTTAGACCAGATGTGTTGTAAATTTGGAGAAGGATCTGTTAATTTAAATTTCGAATACTAAAATAAACTTGCGCTATTTATCGCCTGTTGCGCTATTTATCGCCTGTTGCGCTATTTATCGCCTTGCCACCTTTTCGCTTGTTAAAAATCAACACTATCGTGTGACTTAAGTTACGTGGGCGTACCCAGACGCTCCGTTGCGTAATTTACGCTGCGTGCGTCGGCCTTTGCGTACACGAGTCTCAGCCCTTTGTTAGAGACACGTGTACACAAAACCAATGTCCACCGTAACACAATGTACATGTTTATCAATGTAGATGATCCTCGATCATCTACTGAACCCCACACCAATCTCTCCTTGTACCTTTAGGTAGAGCTGCGTGTGTGCTTTACACTTTATCCCTTAATATATTACTTTTACACTTTAACTATGAAATAGCGACAAATCTCTCTTAGCACGTTTTATCAATTTATAAAATGGCAAACAGGAGAGTGATATATGAAAATACACGAAAAAGAAATGCAGATATGCGTGTGTGCGTACGCAAGATAGAAATAAACAGTTTTAAAAGACACTAGCGTGTTGTTCTTACCTCCGGTTCCGGATTCCCTCAGCACCCTTTACTAAGCGAAGCAGACGCTTATCCCGTCAGCACTGCGAAGAATATGATCTCCCGCCCTTTGCTGATGGATAATGTCTGCTGAAATTACCTAGCAGAGATATGTGAAGGACAGGACGAGCCGCCAATTGATAAAGCTAAATATTTATCTTATTTAAAACCCTTTAAGAGGCCTAAGAACACTGTACGCTATTGACGTATGGAGTACCGTAAGGGTACGCACGTTGCGTAACAATCTCTTAGCCGTGGTCGAGACGCTCAAGCGTCACGTTCGCTCACGGCCAAGAGATCACAGGCAGGCACGCTATTGGCTGCTGACTAACGTAATGGTTCGCTATAGCGTAGCGGACGCTCGGGACCACGAGGAGATCACCAGCGGCGCAGACGCTCACAATGTTAAACCTTTATATCTAAACCATAAACAATGTAATATGCAGTAAAACCTTAGTGTAGAGATAGGGTGTAGATGCAACACAGTGTAACCTTATTAACTTAAAAGCTGTTCGAGCGTCACCGACGCTCTGAGAATACTTAACACTATAAGAAATACACAGATACCGTGCTTAGGGTCTAACGCCTTATATGAATGTTATTACTTGCAAAAAGAATAATACAATACAAGTCACACACTACAATATAACATAGACTAACTAACCAGATAACTACACAGGAAATACAATATAATACAATTACGTTTGCAGGAAAATTAAGAGAGAAAGGGGAGACGAGAGAGAGAGAAATGGCCCACAATAACAAGAAAGACAATATGATTGCGGAGAAAAACTTACGCACAAAGGGGAACGATCGCATGCGCCTCTGGACATCCAGCTCCCGATTATCAGCAATGAGAACCGTTGAAGAGTGAGAGCTGGATGTGATCGGCTTGTCTATTTATGCCCCACACACAATACAATTCAATGGTCCCTACAATCTCATTGTTCATTGGACACAGGAATTCCTCCTCGCATTACAACAAAAGGTCATAGGTTGATTCATACAGGTGGGCTGTGACAATTTCCAACTGCTCAGGTGGGTGGGAAACTAGGTTTCCCGCCGCATGGATAAGTAAGTGCAAATAATAGTAAATGGACATAAACTTCTTATGTCCATAACTATTCGCACGAGCGATTAATTCGCTTCAAACCAACACCGGAATATTGCTAATTAAATACTCTTCCGATGGATACTAAACACCACTGTATTACTCCTGTCTGACCCTTCGTATCAAACAAAGAGGGATTTCTCCGTCCATGGACATTCTACATTAACCAAACTTTCAGATTCTATCAAAGGGACCATAATCTACAAAATACATTATATGGTAAAAATATGTAACGAAAGAGTCGCCCGCTAGACGCATACAATCTCTACCGTAAATGCGCATACCGTGCGCCTGCGGGTGCCCGCAACAGCGAGTATGCGCACGCACGGGAGAGCGCACGCATGCGCAGCAGGGACACATATGAGGTGCAAATATGGCAGTGTGCATCGTGATATTTTTCTGACTTTGACATTCCATTAAAGGAAGATCATGAAATTGCAGGCCTGCAAAATACAATGGTGTAAACTGCCAATTGATACAGAACTTTACAAACAGCATATGGCATCACAGTACAGTACATGTGGCATCAACCTGGGATCAGTTATTCTACAGGGCAATATAAAAATCAGATACAAATAAATAATTATTATGTGGGTCATATAAAAGTAGATACCCAGATTAAGCCAACTGAGTAGAATGGCCAATCCCGGGATCAGGATTGGCGGGATCCCGGGGTTTAGGCCAAAAATCATCTGGGATTCAATCCCGGGATTGGATGCTCCAATCTCGGGGATTTCGGGATCAGGCAGTATTTTGCAATAAATATTTATTAGATTTTAACATAGTAAACATCATAGACATATAGACATATAAGCAGGTATTTCAGGGGGACACAATACACCTAAGATAATCAGCAAATATCGGACAAGGATAATTCAAACATACATGAATATACAGTAACTAAAATCAATGTCCCCCATAAAACAAGTGACCTGTGAATCACAGAACAAATCCCTCCTGATCATTATTAAACCAAACATGCAAGCAAGAAAAAGACAAAAAACAGGAAAGAGAAGCAGAAAGAAACAGGAAAGGAGGATAGGAAGGGGGTGAGGGGAAGGTATTGTGCGGTATATCAATTGTCAGAACAAACTGACTGGGAGAAGGTTCTCCCCACAACAGCAAAACACCAACAAATTTAAAAAATTTGAAAGAAGAGGGCCCAGTATTGGAGGTTTGTTCTCAGTGCATGTGCAGTAAGTACGTCTGGAGGACTTGAAGTCAAGCCAGAGAAACAAAGTTGCTGTAAACCCCTGTTGGCTTTCAGGTGTCACCCGTAGTTCCTCCATTGACATGTACATGTCTATCCTATTAAACCACTCCTTCACCGTGGGAGGGGCAGTATTACGCCAACGAACAGGGATCACACCCTTAGCGGCACTATTAAGGAATTTCAAAAGGGATTTTTTATGTTATCAGAGGGCAAGCAACTAAGTTAAGAAGCCAAAAAGAAGGCTCAGAAGAAACCTCAGGACCCAGCTTAGATATTGAAATGACGTTGTTCCAAAAGGGGTGAAGTAAGGAACAATCCCACCAGATATACAGCGGGAAGCCCGTTTCATTGTTGCAGTGCCAACACAAATCTGCCACACCAGGGAACATTTAGCAAGTGTCAGGGGGCATCGATACCAACAGAATAAAACTTTAAATTGCGAGCACAGAGTAACTTATCGAGCTTACAAAGGTAGCCTGAAAACTGTCCAGTCCTCCTCTGTCAACTCAACCTGCAGGTCTTTGCCCCAGTCACTAGTGTATTTAGGAAGGGCCGGGAACTTATTTTCAATCAGGAGTCTGTAACATGTGGAAAGGAAGTGCGCTGGACGAGATGAATCGAGACACACACTCTCAAATACTGTCATGGGTCTAGTGGTGTCAGAACGAACTGTGCTCTCCGCTCCAAAGTACTTCAACTGAAGGTACCTCCAAATCTCCAATGATGGAAGACTCCATTTCAACTGTAAGGTAGGGATAGGGAGTATCTCCCCACTCTCACCAGCTGGCCGACACGTGACACCCCTTTCAATGACCATGCCCCAAACCCCCGAAAATCTGGGTTATTGAACAATGGGGTCAGGGGAGAGAATTTGGAAAACAAATATGGGAAGGCCCGTAATCTACTCCAGCGTGTTAGTGTAGGGCCAACAGTGGGATGAGCAACAACAGGGATTCTTGAGTGCCAGGGATAATGGCTTATAGGTGAAGCTACGGTGGCATTTTCTATAAGCCCCCATTGTTTGATGTCAGTCGTGCGGGACCATTCCATTACCCTGTTAAGGTCAATGGCGTCATGGTACAAGGAGAAATGGGGCAACTGGAGGCCTCCCATGTGCTTACGGCGGAAGAGTATAGCATGTTGAAAACGTGGCCTCTCGCTTCCCCAAACAAAGTCTCTAACTGCATTGTGCAGCTCTCGAAACCAAGTCTTAGGAATGTAAACAGGTAGTGTCTGGAGAAGGTATAAGACCCTAGGGCTGGGGTGGGCAATTATTTCAGCTGAGGGGCCACTTGACATTTCCTGTCAGTATCCGAGGGCCACATACAAAATAGCAGCTCCCCCCACTTGCCAAAAATATAGGGACGTGGCTTCATGTGGAAGGGGTGTGGGCAAAAAATAATACAGATTCATATTAGGCTGCACAATAGTCTCCATTATTCAAATTGTACCACACAGCGCCACTTACACACATTACACCAGGTAGAGCCCCTTTTACACACATTACAGCAGGTAGAGCTCCCTTTTACACATTAACATTTTATTTAGGGTAATTATTGTGCAGCAAGCAAATTATCCAGTGTCTTATGGCCCCTGGGGAAAGGTGTGACACGGTGACAGAACATGGGGGGTGTGACACAGTGACAGAACACGGGGAGGGGTGGTGACAGTTACAGAACACGGGGTGTGTGACACAGTGACAGAACACAGGGGGGTGACACGATGACAGAACACAGGGTGTGTGACATAGTGACAGAACACGGGGGGGTGGCAGTGACAGAACACGTGGGGGTGACAGTGACAGAACACGGGGGGGTCACACAGTGACAGAACACGGGGAGGGTGACACAGTGACCGAACATGGGGGTGACATGGTGACAGAACACGGGATGGGTTGGTACAGCGAGAGCTAAAGATCTCTCCCACAAACCTAAAAACAGTCTGACGCCACTGCCCGCACACACAAATATACGCACACTATCGCACACACACACACACACCCTTTCTTTCTCTCACTCACTTTTCCCATTAACTTGGTGATCTGGCTGGCAGTGGCAGGAGGATGGATCTGTAGCAGTCTGGCTCTTGTCCCGTGTAGCTCCGCCCCCTGAGGTCCCATGTAGCCCCGCCCCTTCACCGATACATAGCCCTGCCCCCTTTTTGGCTGAACACAGCTGTTGTCACTGGGGACTCTGGAGGCGGGAGGAGGAGGCTGCTACAACGCAGCAGCAGCAACAGCAGCAGGGGAGAGAGGCGCCGTCGGCAGCTTGGAGGTACTGCAGTGCAGAGCAATGACAAGCAGCTCAGCCAGTCGGGCCGCTTGTCATTGCTTGCTGGTGGGAGGCAGTGGGCCGGGCAGGATCGGTTTGCGGTCCGCATCCGGCCCGCGAGCCGAATTTTCCCCACCCCTACCCTAGGGAGTACATTCATCTTGATTACACTGAGTCTCCCCAGCCAAGAGAGCCTTCTGTTGCCCCACTCCCTAAATTCAGAGCGAAGTGTACTAGTGAGTAGTTTTTTTAAATTCTCATCGAAGAGACGTGTAAGATCAGTGTGTATTATGACTCCCAGGTACTTAAAGCTATTGGGGTGCCAAATAAATGGAAAAGACTGTTTAAGACCCGCTAGGGATTGAGAAGGAGCTAACACATTCACTGCCACAGATTTAGAGAAATTAATTTAAAAGTTTGACAGGGAGCCAAATTATTAAATTTGTACATGAGGTTGGGGATCAAAACTATCGGATTCAATATGACCACCAACAGATCATCCGCGAATAACGCTAACTTATATTCCCTGCCATCCACGTCAAGACCGGAAATATCGGGATTGCGTCTAACAGAACCAGTCAAAGTCTCCATGCATAAAATAAAAATAAGGAGTGAGAGAGGGCAGCCCTGTCTGGTACCATTCACAACAACACAATTTTTGAGTAGTCCACAAGCGCTACCACATTCTAAACTAATATAGATATATATGTATAAGAATCCTTTCAAGGATCTGAGTCCTCAATGTACACAGGGTGAGCTCCTTCCTCGTGGTTCGCACCTCTGGACTGACCTCCTGTCAATGGGGAATGTTCCTCAAAAGGTTTCTTTTTAGGCCCCTCTGACACGTCTGGTCCCTGGGATCTTACCCCTCCTAGATAAAGGACGCTCACCTTATGCATATGCCCTATGTGCCTTGAAAGGTTTCTTTCCGTCGGTTCGTCTTTATTCAAAAAACCCTCTGTGTATATCTCATCAGGGCAAATCTTATCCCATATATACCCTGCTCACCTTGATATAAGGCCCTATGTGCCTTGAAAGGTTTCTTTCACCATCTGTATTCCACGTTACTTTCTATTCCTCCATTAATCCGCATACAGTGTGAAAGTAAAAGTCCCAAAGTCCGAACTTATACAAGTTCAAAAAATTTATTTCCAACAAAACATAAAAAATTCCATAAAAAGATAACAATCTCTTAAAATATGCCCCTAAACAACAGTGGCCAAAGGTTCATCCCACATTAAGCCCCTTGGAACCCGACAGGGAATAGTAATTTGCCCTGATTTCAACAAAAAAGGTGGATCTTACGAATTCCTTCCAAGATCCCGGTTCCTTTCTGGGGGAAAAAATATGAGAAGACCTTACCACTTGGGGTCAAAAAGTAGTTATTGCCAACGCGTTTCGGATCATAAATCCTTCCTCAGGGCATAATGTGGGACCAACCTGGTAGGCCTTTTATACTCTACTAAGCATTTCCCTTGTTCCTCAGACCAATCAGAAAACACAGAGGTCAAATCTTCTGAAAGACCGTGTCTATTTTCCCAACTTCCACTTCTATTTATCCTTATATCAGTCATATTTTAAATAGTGAATAAAAATGTTTAAAAAACATAAACAATAAGTATAATAAATATGCTTAAACATAGATTGGCAAAATAAAACATCAGGTCCGGAACAGCGGATTTCCCAATCTTTATATAATCTCTCTGTGTTTTTACTTCCGGGTCCGGATTAATATGTCCATGTTTTTCGGCTTTTACTTCAATCATACTCCTGGGTGATACTTCCGCCTCCTATGCGTGGGTCCGTCATTTCTTTTACTCCCCTCACATCTCTGCGAGGTTCCTATCAAACCGGAAGTGTGATGTTCGTCGTTATCGACGGCTGCGGTGCGTTTCCGGTCTTTGGCACGCAAACAGGAAGTGTGCCTGGAACGCACCCGTACATTTTCATTGTTCTTAATCGGAACACTTGCACAGGAGCATATAGATAAATAAATAAAAAATATTTCGTTAGGGGGAGATACACCACAAAAACGAACTCTATATCTTATCTTATATCACTTTGAAAAAAAAGAATTATATTATTTATAGACGAGGCATTTTTTGGTGAGGCGGGGCATATGGAAACAGCCCTAATACTTTTTATTAATTATACATCGTAATATTCATATTATAAAAATTTAAAAAGTAGCTCACTGAGTTTAGCTATTTCATAGTGTTCTAATTAGTTCTCTTTTGACAGTGCTAAACATTCAATATATCTCAAGTGGATCAAAGAAACCACTTGATTTCGAAATCAATATTGAGCCCTTTAGGGGCCATGGTGCCCAATTCATAAATGGCTCTCATCTCTGCTCTTGCTAATTGTGCCTCCCCATTTTTCATTCTCCAACTGGGGGTTATCACTTTGATACCACAAAACTTAACTAAATGACTGATATTACATTGGTGAGTTTTGCCAAAGTGAGATGAAACACTGTGAGACTCCAGGCCTTTTTTAATATTACGAGCATGTTCTGCCATTCGTACTTTGAGCATTCGTGTGGTTCTTCCCACATATTGTAAGCCACACGAACATTCCAGCAGGTATATACAATTCTTGCTATTACAGGTGATAAAATCTTTAATATTGTATACCTTGTTGGTTTGTGTGGACTTGTATTGTGTGATTTTGCTCTCTTTACTTTTGCACGCCTTGCACATGATGCATAAGCCGCATCTAAAGAAGCCCTTGGATATATTCCTAGTTAACATCCTGGGGGCAGTTACTACACTGCTCACCACATTTTCTTTCAAATTTTTTTTTTTTTTTTTGCCCTCCTATAAATAAATCTAGGGGTTTTGGTTATAGACCCTTTCAGAGCAGGATCCCTGTCCAAGATGGACCAATGTCTTCTTATTATACATTCGACCTGCTTATGTTGGCTATTATAGGCCGTAATGAAGGGTACCTCCCCAGATAACTTATCTCTTTTTTCTGGCTTCTTACTTAGCATCTCACTACAATTATTATTACCAATGGTTTCCATGGCTTGTTGTACTATTTTTCGATCATACCCCTTAGCTTCAAATTGTTTCTGTAAAACTTGTGCTTGTTCCCAGTATATTTCATTATCTGTGCAATTTCTTCTCATTCTTTGAAATTGACTGGCTGGAATACTCCTCAACCAGTTTTGGTGATGATTACTGGAGTAATCTATAAAGGAGTTGCAGTCTGTCAGTTTTGCATAATTACTGGTTTTGATTTTATCTCCTTCTATATATATACGTAGGTCTAAAAAATTTACTTCTACTTCACTGATGTTAAAAGTTAAATGTATATTGTTTTTATTCGCATTCAAATGTTCACAGAATGTGTCCAATGAAGGACGATCTCCACTCCATATAAAGAGTACATCATCGATGTAGCGATTCCATGACACCAGGCTGGCGCCAAGCTCATGGCCGCTCCATACTTGTTGATCCTCCCAATGCGCCATGAACAAGTTCGCATAACTCGGCGCCAGCCTGGTGCCCATCGCCGTGCCCTTAAGTTGTAAGTGGAATGAACCATTAAACCAAAAAAAGTTGTTATACAGGATTAAAGATGTCCCTTCCAGTACAAAGTTACTCCTTTCACCTGAGAAACCTTCCTTTTCCATGAAATATGCCAGGGCCTCCAAGCCCGTCTGGTGCTCAATCACCGTATAAAGAGATGTGACATCAGCCGTCACTAAAAGGTAACCCGGCTTCCAATCTACCGTCATTAATTTATTAATGGTGGTAATAGTGTCCCTTAAATAGGAACGAGTGGTCTTGACCATAGGTTGTAATATATGGTCTATAAAACATGATAGATTGGATAGCCCAGAGTTTGTCCCTGCTACAATAGGACGTCCGGGGGGTGTTTGCCTATTTTTATGTATCTTGGGTAAGATATATAGTACAGGTATAGACGGGTTCTCTATAATCATATACCTGTACTCCTCTTCCGTGATTGTTCCTAGTCCAAGATACAATCCCAAGAAGACCTCTAGCTTTTTCTCTATATTGTCACTGGGATTTCCCCTTAGCTTTTGGTAAGTGTTACCATCCCCCAACTGCCTCATGATTTCCTTGTTATAGTCATCAAGATTCATAATGATGATACTACCCCCCTTATCCGCTGGCTTTATCACTATCTCTTTGTTGTTTCTCAAAGAGGTAATGGCCTTTCTTTCTTCCTTCGTCAAATTGGTTTTCCTATTGGCTTTAAATGTCACACTCTCTAAATCCGCTTTCACTGCCTTTTCAAAAGATTCTATAAAACTACCCTTTTTATGTTTTGGGTAAAACTTGGACTTCCTTTTGAATTTGGATCCTGTACACACACTCCCTCCGGTGTCCCCTTCTGATATTTCACTAAAGAATCTCTTCAAAGTTAGTCGTCTGACTAGCTTTTCTATATCAATAAGTACCTCGAATTTATCACATCTATTCGTGGGAGAAAATTTCAGTCCTTTTTCAAGGATAGATTTCTCATGTATTGAGAGTGTATAACCACTTAGGTTGTATATTTTGGTGACACCTGATCCATTTTCCTGCGGGACTTCTTGAACTGTGATTATATCAGCAGTAGTATTTATTTCTATATTATCTTCCTTTTGTTTTTTCTTATCTCTTCTTTTTTTATTGAGGGATTTACTTTTACCTCCTCTCTTTCCTTGTTTGCATAATATTACCTTCTCCTTGGGGGTCTGTATGTGCCCTTCTCTAAAAAAGATGAGGTACTAGGGTTTTGTAGTCTAGGGGGTTCTTCATACTGTCTATCATTTTCTTCCCTTCTATAGTCATTATAGGTTTTTCTTGATATGTCCTCCCTTTCCCTACGCTGATTTCTACCCCATTCTATAAATCTCTTTTTTCCACCTTCATACTGTTCTGTCCTTCTTTCTAGATGTTCCTTATTATTTCTTCTATAGGTCTCTTCCTCTCTCCTAAATATTGAATCCCTCCGTCCCTCCATATGTATGTTCCCTTGTTTTATGGTATTGGGATTTTGCCTATCTCCCATCTTGTTTGATTCAAATGAAGTATCCCTTCTCCTACCATATCTTCTATTATTTCTCCGGGGTGATCTCCTTGGTAGAGCTCGGTATGATTCAACATTAGTGGGCTCTACTTCCCTAGGAGGTTCACTTATTTCCTCCTCTTTATCCTTCTTATCTCTGCTATATTTTTTCTGTTTCTTACTTCTAATTTCTCTCTCATTTCTTAAGATTTTCGTAGTTATAATTTCCTCCATATCCCTATATTCCTTGGAACCCACATATGGATCTGCCAGAGACTTATAGGTTTCAATTTCTCCCTCTACTTTTTGTAGTTCTCTTTTTTTCTCACAAATTATCAATTCCATTAGAGAAAAAGAACATGTATCAACGGTTTTTTGCCATGATTTGATAAATTCACCTGACTCTCTCTGAAAGGACGGGAGTTTGTTTATCCTTAAACCTCTGGGTATCAATCCATCAGTACAATACCTTTCCAGAGAAACCACTTCCCACCATAGTTTTCCCTCCTGAATCAACAATTTTTCCAATTTATACATAACTTTATCCAAATTCATATCCACCAAGTCATGATTGTTATTACTTCCAAACACATCATCCATCTGGGTTTTTCTCTGGGTCCTATGTACAAACATTTTCTTGTTTTAAAACGGCAGCAAGACACACCCCAATTGGTGTATATCGAATACCAAATAAAATAGATAAGAGAGGATATAACTTGCGCCTATGGAGCAGCTTTGGACTAAGACTCTTGGATACACCACATCCAACTCTACATTCACAACAACACAATTTTTGAGTAGTCCACAAGCGCTACCACATTCTAAACTAATATAGATATATATGTATAAGAATCCTTTCAAGGATCTGAGTCCTCAATGTACACAGGGTGAGCTCCTTCCTCGTGGTTCGCACCTCTGGACTGACCTCCTGTCAATGGGGAATGTTCCTCAAAAGGTTTCTTTTTAGGCCCCTCTGACACGTCTGGTCCCTGGGATCTTACCCCTCCTAGATAAAGGACGCTCACCTTATGCATATGCCCTATGTGCCTTGAAAGGTTTCTTTCCGTCGGTTCGTCTTTATTCAAAAAACCCTCTGTGTATATCTCATCAGGGCAAATCTTATCCCATATATACCCTGCTCACCTTGATATAAGGCCCTATGTGCCTTGAAAGGTTTCTTTCACCATCTGTATTCCACGTTACTTTCTATTCCTCCATTAATCCGCATACAGTGTGAAAGTAAAAGTCCCAAAGTCCGAACTTATACAAGTTCAAAAAATTTATTTCCAACAAAACATAAAAAATTCCATAAAAAGATAACAATCTCTTAAAATATGCCCCTAAACAACAGTGGCCAAAGGTTCATCCCACATTAAGCCCCTTGGAACCCGACAGGGAATAACTACTTTTTGACCCCAAGTGGTAAGGTCTTCTCATATTTTTTCCCCCAGAAAGGAACCGGGATCTTGGAAGGAATTCGTAAGATCCACCTTTTTTGTTGAAATCAGGGCAAATTACTATTCCCTGTCGGGTTCCAAGGGGCTTAATGTGGGATGAACCTTTGGCCACTGTTGTTTAGGGGCATATTTTAAGAGATTGTTATCTTTTTATGGAATTTTTTATGTTTTGTTGGAAATAAATTTTTTGAACTTGTATAAGTTCGGACTTTGGGACTTTTACTTTCACACTGTATGCGGATTAATGGAGGAATAGAAAGTAACGTGGAATACAGATGGTGAAAGAAACCTTTCAAGGCACATAGGGCCTTATATCAAGGTGAGCAGGGTATATATGGGATAAGATTTGCCCTGATGAGATATACACAGAGGGTTTTTTGAATAAAGACGAACCGACGGAAAGAAACCTTTCAAGGCACATAGGGCATATGCATAAGGTGAGCGTCCTTTATCTAGGAGGGGTAAGATCCCAGGGACCAGACGTGTCAGAGGGGCCTAAAAAGAAACCTTTTGAGGAACATTCCCCATTGACAGGAGGTCAGTCCAGAGGTGCGAACCACGAGGAAGGAGCTCACCCTGTGTACATTGAGGACTCAGATCCTTGAAAGGATTCTTATACATATATATCTATATTAGTTTAGAATGTGGTAGCGCTTGTGGACTACTCAAAAATTGTGTTGTTGTGAATGTAGAGTTGGATGTGGTGTATCCAAGAGTCTTAGTCCAAAGCTGCTCCATAGGCGCAAGTTATATCCTCTCTTATCTATTCTGTCTGGTACCATTGTTGATCAAAACTGGAGCAGATAAAGCACCATTAATTTTGATCCTTGCTGTGGGGGAGCAATAAAGCGCCAGAATACGGCTAAGACTTATAACACCTAGTCCTAAATGTCGCAAAACCCCTTTCATGAAGCCCAAGCTAATTCTGTCAAACGCCTTCTCGGCATCGGATGACAGCACCACTATGGGATCAGGGCTTGAGGAAGCTAGATGTATCAGGTCAATAATTTTAGTTGTATTGTCCCGTGCTTCTCTCCCAGGAACAAAGCCCACCTGATCCGAATTAATAATGCTGTGGAGCAACGACTTCAACCTATTTGCTATAAGTTTGGCAAACAGTTTGATGTCCATGTTAAGGAGCGAGATTGGGAAGTAACTGGCACATTGCATCAGGTCTTTCCCCTTCTTAGGTATGACTGTAATGAAGGCCTCCAAGGCACGGGGCGAAAACCCACAATCCCCAGAAATTTAATTGAAAGCCAATAGCATTTTGGGCAAGAGAGCGTCTTTAACCATTTGCCTGGCATGGTCGCATTAGATGCGACCATGCCTGCAAGTGCTTTATCTGACCTGGTTGCGCAGGATGCGACCAGACAAACAGTGTTATCAACGGCGGGTAAGGGAAACTTCCCTCCGCTGCTGCTGCCAGAGGGAGCGGTGGGTCCCCCTGCCTCCCTGCTCTCTCCCCTACAGATTGGCGTGCTGCCGATCACTGCTGATCGGTCATCACTGCAGGACTTCCCCCTCCAGCGGCTGCAGACAATGGCAGCCGCTGAGGAAGTGTAAATTAACCCCTCCAAGCCACCCCCAGACCCCCCTTTATACCTGGAGGCTGCCCAGGCTTTAAAAATGAAAGCCACGTTGGTCGCGATGTTTCCGATGTTCGCGATGTACCCGATCGATGTTTCAATGATTGAAATATATATATATATATATATATAGAAATTCAATGCAGGAACGGCACTCAGAGACAACAGCAGGTCAAAAAACGTGTATTAGCAGTCTACGATCGTTTCGGAGCACAAAGCTCCGTCGTCAGGACAAATAGCCACAGTGTAACGATTTGTCCTGACGACGGAGCTTTGTGCTCCGAAACGATCGTAGACTGCTAATACACGTTTTTTGACCTGCTGTTGTCTCTGAGTGCCGTTCCTGCATTGAATTTCTACATATCTATTGTTCTGGCACCTGAGCAAGTTGATCTCTTTGAGGAGTGCCGGCTGCTGCTGTACACACATATATATATATATATATATATATATATACACTCCTTGAAAAATCACAGCACTGGAGACGAGTTACACAAAGAAGTAAGACTTGTATTGTCGGTAGACGTGACACACGTTTCGGAGCTACTGCTCCGTCCTCAATACCCTACAAGATTAGAATAATTAAGTTATTCTAATCTTGTATGGTATTGAGGACGGAGCAGTAGCTCCGAAACGTGTGTCGCGTCTACCGACAATACAAGTCTTACTTCTTTGTGTAACTCGTCTCCAGTGCCGTGATTTTTCAAGGAGTGTATGCTGTGTTCACACTGATGCACGGAGACCTGCTGGGTTGTTGAGTTGGAGTGCCGGCTGCTATGGATTGTGTGTATATATATATATATATATATTATAAGGGCACGGTCGTGCCCTTATATTAAGGCTGAATCGAACAAACGGAATTCTCCCATAGGGAACTTCTGAGATGGGGGCATGGTGTTTGAGGGGCTACACCTCAAAACTGATTGGACGTACCGAGCTGAAATTTGGCATGGACGTGTAGAATCGTCACCCGCTGGTGCATGCCAAATTTCAGGGCAAAATAATAAAAAATGAGGAATTGAGAGTAAGCTAAAGTTCCAACTGTCAGTTTTTTTCTGCCACTCCCTCTGTGGCTTTTTGACATGGTTTTCCTATAGAGTGAATGAGGATTTTTTTGGGAAGGCATAACTCAGGATAGAGGACAAATTAAGACTTGGGGTTTGTTTTATTAGATAGAGTATGTCCCAGTGTAGTGCCTTTTGGGGTTGTGGTTTTTGAAAAAGTTATAGTTTTTTTTTAATTAAGTAAAATATGCCCCATTTTAAAGATAGGGCTTTTCAATTTGTTGCGCCTGCGCAGTGGCCGCCAGCAGGGGGTGAACATAGATGAGCTTGTCAAGTTGTGCACGAGGAGAGCGCGGGAAGCAGTGTCTCGTGCATGACGAGGACAGCTGCAGGCGGCGGGAGGACGAGAAGGAGGGAGCGTCTACAAGACCCGGAGGAGATCGCGGGACGTGATCGACGGAGGGAGCCTTACTGGGGAAGGAGAACGACGGAGCAGAAGCCGGGTCCCCTTCAGGAGTGTCAGCGGGAGGAGATAGCCGCAGCTCGGAGGAAGCCGGCAGGATGTATGCCATCCTTTCTTATTTTTCTTATACTTCTCCCGCCCGCCCTGTTGTGTCCGCCCGCCCGGCCGCCCTGCTGTGTCCGCCCGGCCGCCCTGCTGTGTCCGCCCTGCTGTGTCCGCCCGGCCGCCCTGCTGTGTCCGCCCGGCCGCCCTGCTGTGTCCGTCCCCCGCCTGCCCGCCCTGCTGTGTCCGTCCCCCGCCTGCCCGCCCTGCTGTGTCCGTCCTCCGATGCTGTGCCCGGCCGCCCGCCCCGCTGTGTCCGTCCTGCCGTGTCCGTCCTCCGCCCATCCCCCCCCCGCCCTCCCTGCTGTCTACGCCCATCCCCCCCCCGCCCTCCCTGCTGTCTACGCCCACCCCCCCCCCCGCCCTCCCTGCTGTCTACGCCCATCCCCCCCCGCCCTCCCTGCTGTCTACGCCCATCCCCCCCCGCCCTCCCTGCTGACTACGCCCACCCCCCCCCCGCCCTCCCTGCTGTCTACGCCCATCCCCCCCCCGCCCTCCCTGCTGTCTACGCCCATCCCCCCCGCCCTCCCTGCTGTCTACGCCCATCCCCCCCCGCCCTCCCTGCTGTCTACGCCCACCCCCCCCCCGCCCTCCCTGCTGTCTACGCCCACCCCCCCCGCCCTCCCTGCTGTCTACGCCCATCCCCCCGCCCTCCCTGCTGTCTACGCCCATCCCCCCCGCCCTCCCAAGATTCATAATGATGATACTACCCCCCTTATCCGCTGGCTTTATCACTATCTCTTTGTTGTTTCTCAAAGAGGTAATGGCCTTTCTTTCTTCCTTCGTCAAATTGGTTTTCCTATTGGCTTTAAATGTCACACTCTCTAAATCCGCTTTCACTGCCTTTTCAAAAGATTCTATAAAACTACCCTTTTTATGTTTTGGGTAAAACTTGGACTTCCTTTTGAATTTGGATCCTGTACACACACTCCCTCCGGTGTCCCCTTCTGATATTTCACTAAAGAATCTCTTCAAAGTTAGTCGTCTGACTAGCTTTTCTATATCAATAAGTACCTCGAATTTATCACATCTATTCGTGGGAGAAAATTTCAGTCCTTTTTCAAGGATAGATTTCTCATGTATTGAGAGTGTATAACCACTTAGGTTGTATATTTTGGTGACACCTGATCCATTTTCCTGCGGGACTTCTTGAACTGTGATTATATCAGCAGTAGTATTTATTTCTATATTATCTTCCTTTTGTTTTTTCTTATCTCTTCTTTTTTTATTGAGGGATTTACTTTTACCTCCTCTCTTTCCTTGTTTGCATAATATTACCTTCTCCTTGGGGGTCTGTATGTGCCCTTCTCTAAAAAAGATGAGGTACTAGGGTTTTGTAGTCTAGGGGGTTCTTCATACTGTCTATCATTTTCTTCCCTTCTATAGTCATTATAGGTTTTTCTTGATATGTCCTCCCTTTCCCTACGCTGATTTCTACCCCATTCTATAAATCTCTTTTTTCCACCTTCATACTGTTCTGTCCTTCTTTCTAGATGTTCCTTATTATTTCTTCTATAGGTCTCTTCCTCTCTCCTAAATATTGAATCCCTCCGTCCCTCCATATGTATGTTCCCTTGTTTTATGGTATTGGGATTTTGCCTATCTCCCATCTTGTTTGATTCAAATGAAGTATCCCTTCTCCTACCATATCTTCTATTATTTCTCCGGGGTGATCTCCTTGGTAGAGCTCGGTATGATTCAACATTAGTGGGCTCTACTTCCCTAGGAGGTTCACTTATTTCCTCCTCTTTATCCTTCTTATCTCTGCTATATTTTTTCTGTTTCTTACTTCTAATTTCTCTCTCATTTCTTAAGATTTTCGTAGTTATAATTTCCTCCATATCCCTATATTCCTTGGAACCCACATATGGATCTGCCAGAGACTTATAGGTTTCAATTTCTCCCTCTACTTTTTGTAGTTCTCTTTTTTTCTCACAAATTATCAATTCCATTAGAGAAAAAGAACATGTATCAACGGTTTTTTGCCATGATTTGATAAATTCACCTGACTCTCTCTGAAAGGACGGGAGTTTGTTTATCCTTAAACCTCTGGGTATCAATCCATCAGTACAATACCTTTCCAGAGAAACCACTTCCCACCATAGTTTTCCCTCCTGAATCAACAATTTTTCCAATTTATACATAACTTTATCCAAATTCATATCCACCAAGTCATGATTGTTATTACTTCCAAACACATCATCCATCTGGGTTTTTCTCTGGGTCCTATGTACAAACATTTTCTTGTTTTAAAACGGCAGCAAGACACACCCCAATTGGTGTATATCGAATACCAAATAAAATAGATAAGAGAGGATATAACTTGCGCCTATGGAGCAGCTTTGGACTAAGACTCTTGGATACACCACATCCAACTCTACATTCACAACAACACAATTTTTGAGTAGTCCACAAGCGCTACCACATTCTAAACTAATATAGATATATATGTATAAGAATCATCCCACATTAAGCCCCTTGGAACCCGACAGGGAATAACTACTTTTTGACCCCAAGTGGTAAGGTCTTCTCATATTTTTTCCCCCAGAAAGGAACCGGGATCTTGGAAGGAATTCGTAAGATCCACCTTTTTTGTTGAAATCAGGGCAAATTACTATTCCCTGTCGGGTTCCAAGGGGCTTAATGTGGGATGAACCTTTGGCCACTGTTGTTTAGGGGCATATTTTAAGAGATTGTTATCTTTTTATGGAATTTTTTATGTTTTGTTGGAAATAAATTTTTTGAACTTGTATAAGTTCGGACTTTGGGACTTTTACTTTCACACTGTATGCGGATTAATGGAGGAATAGAAAGTAACGTGGAATACAGATGGTGAAAGAAACCTTTCAAGGCACATAGGGCCTTATATCAAGGTGAGCAGGGTATATATGGGATAAGATTTGCCCTGATGAGATATACACAGAGGGTTTTTTGAATAAAGACGAACCGACGGAAAGAAACCTTTCAAGGCACATAGGGCATATGCATAAGGTGAGCGTCCTTTATCTAGGAGGGGTAAGATCCCAGGGACCAGACGTGTCAGAGGGGCCTAAAAAGAAACCTTTTGAGGAACATTCCCCATTGACAGGAGGTCAGTCCAGAGGTGCGAACCACGAGGAAGGAGCTCACCCTGTGTACATTGAGGACTCAGATCCTTGAAAGGATTCTTATACATATATATCTATATTAGTTTAGAATGTGGTAGCGCTTGTGGACTACTCAAAAATTGTGTTGTTGTGAATGTAGAGTTGGATGTGGTGTATCCAAGAGTCTTAGTCCAAAGCTGCTCCATAGGCGCAAGTTATATCCTCTCTTATCTATTCTGTCTGGTACCATTGTTGATCAAAACTGGAGCAGATAAAGCACCATTAATTTTGATCCTTGCTGTGGGGGAGCAATAAAGCGCCAGAATACGGCTAAGACTTATAACACCTAGTCCTAAATGTCGCAAAACCCCTTTCATGAAGCCCAAGCTAATTCTGTCAAACGCCTTCTCGGCATCGGATGACAGCACCACTATGGGATCAGGGCTTGAGGAAGCTAGATGTATCAGGTCAATAATTTTAGTTGTATTGTCCCGTGCTTCTCTCCCAGGAACAAAGCCCACCTGATCCGAATTAATAATGCTGTGGAGCAACGACTTCAACCTATTTGCTATAAGTTTGGCAAACAGTTTGATGTCCATGTTAAGGAGCGAGATTGGGAAGTAACTGGCACATTGCATCAGGTCTTTCCCCTTCTTAGGTATGACTGTAATGAAGGCCTCCAAGGCACGGGGCGAAAACCCACAATCCCCAGAAATTTAATTGAAAGCCAATAGCATTTTGGGCAAGAGAGCGTCTTTAACCATTTGCCTGGCATGGTCGCATTAGATGCGACCATGCCTGCAAGTGCTTTATCTGACCTGGTTGCGCAGGATGCGACCAGACAAACAGTGTTATCAACGGCGGGTAAGGGAAACTTCCCTCCGCTGCTGCTGCCAGAGGGAGCGGTGGGTCCCCCTGCCTCCCTGCTCTCTCCCCTACAGATTGGCGTGCTGCCGATCACTGCTGATCGGTCATCACTGCAGGACTTCCCCCTCCAGCGGCTGCAGACAATGGCAGCCGCTGAGGAAGTGTAAATTAACCCCTCCAAGCCACCCCCAGACCCCCCTTTATACCTGGAGGCTGCCCAGGCTTTAAAAATGAAAGCCACGTTGGTCGCGATGTTTCCGATGTTCGCGATGTACCCGATCGATGTTTCAATGATTGAAATATATATATATATATATATATAGAAATTCAATGCAGGAACGGCACTCAGAGACAACAGCAGGTCAAAAAACGTGTATTAGCAGTCTACGATCGTTTCGGAGCACAAAGCTCCGTCGTCAGGACAAATAGCCACAGTGTAACGATTTGTCCTGACGACGGAGCTTTGTGCTCCGAAACGATCGTAGACTGCTAATACACGTTTTTTGACCTGCTGTTGTCTCTGAGTGCCGTTCCTGCATTGAATTTCTACATATCTATTGTTCTGGCACCTGAGCAAGTTGATCTCTTTGAGGAGTGCCGGCTGCTGCTGTACACATATATATATATATATATATATATATACACTCCTTGAAAAATCACAGCACTGGAGACGAGTTACACAAAGAAGTAAGACTTGTATTGTCGGTAGACGTGACACACGTTTCGGAGCTACTGCTCCGTCCTCAATACCCTACAAGATTAGAATAATTAAGTTATTCTAATCTTGTATGGTATTGAGGACGGAGCAGTAGCTCCGAAACGTGTGTCGCGTCTACCGACAATACAAGTCTTACTTCTTTGTGTAACTCGTCTCCAGTGCCGTGATTTTTCAAGGAGTGTATGCTGTGTTCACACTGATGCACGGAGACCTGCTGGGTTGTTGAGTTGGAGTGCCGGCTGCTATGGATTGTGTGTATATATATATATATATATATTATAAGGGCACGGTCGTGCCCTTATATTAAGGCTGAATCGAACAAACGGAATTCTCCCATAGGGAACTTCTGAGATGGGGGCATGGTGTTTGAGGGGCTACACCTCAAAACTGATTGGACGTACCGAGCTGAAATTTGGCATGGACGTGTAGAATCGTCACCCGCTGGTGCATGCCAAATTTCAGGGCAAAATAATAAAAAATGAGGAATTGAGAGTAAGCTAAAGTTCCAACTGTCAGTTTTTTTCTGCCACTCCCTCTGTGGCTTTTTGACATGGTTTTCCTATAGAGTGAATGAGGATTTTTTTGGGAAGGCATAACTCAGGATAGAGGACAAATTAAGACTTGGGGTTTGTTTTATTAGATAGAGTATGTCCCAGTGTAGTGCCTTTTGGGGTTGTGGTTTTTGAAAAAGTTATAGTTTTTTTTTAATTAAGTAAAATATGCCCCATTTTAAAGATAGGGCTTTTCAATTTGTTGCGCCTGCGCAGTGGCCGCCAGCAGGGGGTGAACATAGATGAGCTTGTCAAGTTGTGCACGAGGAGAGCGCGGGAAGCAGGGATCACACCCTTAGCGGCACTATTAAGGAATTTCAAAAGGGATTTTTTATGTTATCAGAGGGCAAGCAACTAAGTTAAGAAGCCAAAAAGAAGGCTCAGAAGAAACCTCAGGACCCAGCTTAGATATTGAAATGACGTTGTTCCAAAAGGGGTGAAGTAAGGAACAATCCCACCAGATATACAGCGGGAAGCCCGTTTCATTGTTGCAGTGCCAACACAAATCTGCCACACCAGGGAACATTTAGCAAGTGTCAGGGGGCATCGATACCAACAGAATAAAACTTTAAATTGCGAGCACAGAGTAACTTATCGAGCTTACAAAGGTAGCCTGAAAACTGTCCAGTCCTCCTCTGTCAACTCAACCTGCAGGTCTTTGCCCCAGTCACTAGTGTATTTAGGAAGGGCCGGGAACTTATTTTCAATCAGGAGTCTGTAACATGTGGAAAGGAAGTGCGCTGGACGAGATGAATCGAGACACACACTCTCAAATACTGTCATGGGTCTAGTGGTGTCAGAACGAACTGTGCTCTCCGCTCCAAAGTACTTCAACTGAAGGTACCTCCAAATCTCCAATGATGGAAGACTCCATTTCAACTGTAAGGTAGGGATAGGGAGTATCTCCCCACTCTCACCAGCTGGCCGACACGTGACACCCCTTTCAATGACCATGCCCCAAACCCCCGAAAATCTGGGTTATTGAACAATGGGGTCAGGGGAGAGAATTTGGAAAACAAATATGGGAAGGCCCGTAATCTACTCCAGCGTGTTAGTGTAGGGCCAACAGTGGGATGAGCAACAACAGGGATTCTTGAGTGCCAGGGATAATGGCTTATAGGTGAAGCTACGGTGGCATTTTCTATAAGCCCCCATTGTTTGATGTCAGTCGTGCGGGACCATTCCATTACCCTGTTAAGGTCAATGGCGTCATGGTACAAGGAGAAATGGGGCAACTGGAGGCCTCCCATGTGCTTACGGCGGAAGAGTATAGCATGTTGAAAACGTGGCCTCTCGCTTCCCCAAACAAAGTCTCTAACTGCATTGTGCAGCTCTCGAAACCAAGTCTTAGGAATGTAAACAGGTAGTGTCTGGAGAAGGTATAAGACCCTAGGGCTGGGGTGGGCAATTATTTCAGCTGAGGGGCCACTTGACATTTCCTGTCAGTATCCGAGGGCCACATACAAAATAGCAGCTCCCCCCACTTGCCAAAAATATAGGGACGTGGCTTCATGTGGAAGGGGTGTGGGCAAAAAATAATACAGATTCATATTAGGCTGCACAATAGTCTCCATTATTCAAATTGTACCACACAGCGCCACTTACACACATTACACCAGGTAGAGCCCCTTTTACACACATTACAGCAGGTAGAGCTCCCTTTTACACATTAACATTTTATTTAGGGTAATTATTGTGCAGCAAGCAAATTATCCAGTGTCTTATGGCCCCTGGGGAAAGGTGTGACACGGTGACAGAACATGGGGGGTGTGACACAGTGACAGAACACGGGGAGGGGTGGTGACAGTTACAGAACACGGGGTGTGTGACACAGTGACAGAACACAGGGGGGTGACACGATGACAGAACACAGGGTGTGTGACATAGTGACAGAACACGGGGGGGTGGCAGTGACAGAACACGTGGGGGTGACAGTGACAGAACACGGGGGGGTCACACAGTGACAGAACACGGGGAGGGTGACACAGTGACCGAACATGGGGGTGACATGGTGACAGAACACGGGATGGGTTGGTACAGCGAGAGCTAAAGATCTCTCCCACAAACCTAAAAACAGTCTGACGCCACTGCCCGCACACACAAATATACGCACACTATCGCACACACACACACACACCCTTTCTTTCTCTCACTCACTTTTCCCATTAACTTGGTGATCTGGCTGGCAGTGGCAGGAGGATGGATCTGTAGCAGTCTGGCTCTTGTCCCGTGTAGCTCCGCCCCCTGAGGTCCCATGTAGCCCCGCCCCTTCACCGATACATAGCCCTGCCCCCTTTTTGGCTGAACACAGCTGTTGTCACTGGGGACTCTGGAGGCGGGAGGAGGAGGCTGCTACAACGCAGCAGCAGCAACAGCAGCAGGGGAGAGAGGCGCCGTCGGCAGCTTGGAGGTACTGCAGTGCAGAGCAATGACAAGCAGCTCAGCCAGTCGGGCCGCTTGTCATTGCTTGCTGGTGGGAGGCAGTGGGCCGGGCAGGATCGGTTTGCGGTCCGCATCCGGCCCGCGAGCCGAATTTTCCCCACCCCTACCCTAGGGAGTACATTCATCTTGATTACACTGAGTCTCCCCAGCCAAGAGAGCCTTCTGTTGCCCCACTCCCTAAATTCAGAGCGAAGTGTACTAGTGAGTAGTTTTTTTAAATTCTCATCGAAGAGACGTGTAAGATCAGTGTGTATTATGACTCCCAGGTACTTAAAGCTATTGGGGTGCCAAATAAATGGAAAAGACTGTTTAAGACCCGCTAGGGATTGAGAAGGAGCTAACACATTCACTGCCACAGATTTAGAGAAATTAATTTAAAAGTTTGACAGGGAGCCAAATTATTAAATTTGTACATGAGGTTGGGGATCAAAACTATCGGATTCAATATGACCACCAACAGATCATCCGCGAATAACGCTAACTTATATTCCCTGCCATCCACGTCAAGACCGGAAATATCGGGATTGCGTCTAACAGAACCAGTCAAAGTCTCCATGCATAAAATAAAAATAAGGAGTGAGAGAGGGCAGCCCTGTCTGGTACCATTCACAACAACACAATTTTTGAGTAGTCCACAAGCGCTACCACATTCTAAACTAATATAGATATATATGTATAAGAATCCTTTCAAGGATCTGAGTCCTCAATGTACACAGGGTGAGCTCCTTCCTCGTGGTTCGCACCTCTGGACTGACCTCCTGTCAATGGGGAATGTTCCTCAAAAGGTTTCTTTTTAGGCCCCTCTGACACGTCTGGTCCCTGGGATCTTACCCCTCCTAGATAAAGGACGCTCACCTTATGCATATGCCCTATGTGCCTTGAAAGGTTTCTTTCCGTCGGTTCGTCTTTATTCAAAAAACCCTCTGTGTATATCTCATCAGGGCAAATCTTATCCCATATATACCCTGCTCACCTTGATATAAGGCCCTATGTGCCTTGAAAGGTTTCTTTCACCATCTGTATTCCACGTTACTTTCTATTCCTCCATTAATCCGCATACAGTGTGAAAGTAAAAGTCCCAAAGTCCGAACTTATACAAGTTCAAAAAATTTATTTCCAACAAAACATAAAAAATTCCATAAAAAGATAACAATCTCTTAAAATATGCCCCTAAACAACAGTGGCCAAAGGTTCATCCCACATTAAGCCCCTTGGAACCCGACAGGGAATAGTAATTTGCCCTGATTTCAACAAAAAAGGTGGATCTTACGAATTCCTTCCAAGATCCCGGTTCCTTTCTGGGGGAAAAAATATGAGAAGACCTTACCACTTGGGGTCAAAAAGTAGTTATTGCCAACGCGTTTCGGATCATAAATCCTTCCTCAGGGCATAATGTGGGACCAACCTGGTAGGCCTTTTATACTCTACTAAGCATTTCCCTTGTTCCTCAGACCAATCAGAAAACACAGAGGTCAAATCTTCTGAAAGACCGTGTCTATTTTCCCAACTTCCACTTCTATTTATCCTTATATCAGTCATATTTTAAATAGTGAATAAAAATGTTTAAAAAACATAAACAATAAGTATAATAAATATGCTTAAACATAGATTGGCAAAATAAAACATCAGGTCCGGAACAGCGGATTTCCCAATCTTTATATAATCTCTCTGTGTTTTTACTTCCGGGTCCGGATTAATATGTCCATGTTTTTCGGCTTTTACTTCAATCATACTCCTGGGTGATACTTCCGCCTCCTATGCGTGGGTCCGTCATTTCTTTTACTCCCCTCACATCTCTGCGAGGTTCCTATCAAACCGGAAGTGTGATGTTCGTCGTTATCGACGGCTGCGGTGCGTTTCCGGTCTTTGGCACGCAAACAGGAAGTGTGCCTGGAACGCACCCGTACATTTTCATTGTTCTTAATCGGAACACTTGCACAGGAGCATATAGATAAATAAATAAAAAATATTTCGTTAGGGGGAGATACACCACAAAAACGAACTCTATATCTTATCTTATATCACTTTGAAAAAAAAGAATTATATTATTTATAGACGAGGCATTTTTTGGTGAGGCGGGGCATATGGAAACAGCCCTAATACTTTTTATTAATTATACATCGTAATATTCATATTATAAAAATTTAAAAAGTAGCTCACTGAGTTTAGCTATTTCATAGTGTTCTAATTAGTTCTCTTTTGACAGTGCTAAACATTCAATATATCTCAAGTGGATCAAAGAAACCACTTGATTTCGAAATCAATATTGAGCCCTTTAGGGGCCATGGTGCCCAATTCATAAATGGCTCTCATCTCTGCTCTTGCTAATTGTGCCTCCCCATTTTTCATTCTCCAACTGGGGGTTATCACTTTGATACCACAAAACTTAACTAAATGACTGATATTACATTGGTGAGTTTTGCCAAAGTGAGATGAAACACTGTGAGACTCCAGGCCTTTTTTAATATTACGAGCATGTTCTGCCATTCGTACTTTGAGCATTCGTGTGGTTCTTCCCACATATTGTAAGCCACACGAACATTCCAGCAGGTATATACAATTCTTGCTATTACAGGTGATAAAATCTTTAATATTGTATACCTTGTTGGTTTGTGTGGACTTGTATTGTGTGATTTTGCTCTCTTTACTTTTGCACGCCTTGCACATGATGCATAAGCCGCATCTAAAGAAGCCCTTGGATATATTCCTAGTTAACATCCTGGGGGCAGTTACTACACTGCTCACCACATTTTCTTTCAAATTTTTTTTTTTTTTTTTGCCCTCCTATAAATAAATCTAGGGGTTTTGGTTATAGACCCTTTCAGAGCAGGATCCCTGTCCAAGATGGACCAATGTCTTCTTATTATACATTCGACCTGCTTATGTTGGCTATTATAGGCCGTAATGAAGGGTACCTCCCCAGATAACTTATCTCTTTTTTCTGGCTTCTTACTTAGCATCTCACTACAATTATTATTACCAATGGTTTCCATGGCTTGTTGTACTATTTTTCGATCATACCCCTTAGCTTCAAATTGTTTCTGTAAAACTTGTGCTTGTTCCCAGTATATTTCATTATCTGTGCAATTTCTTCTCATTCTTTGAAATTGACTGGCTGGAATACTCCTCAACCAGTTTTGGTGATGATTACTGGAGTAATCTATAAAGGAGTTGCAGTCTGTCAGTTTTGCATAATTACTGGTTTTGATTTTATCTCCTTCTATATATATACGTAGGTCTAAAAAATTTACTTCTACTTCACTGATGTTAAAAGTTAAATGTATATTGTTTTTATTCGCATTCAAATGTTCACAGAATGTGTCCAATGAAGGACGATCTCCACTCCATATAAAGAGTACATCATCGATGTAGCGATTCCATGACACCAGGCTGGCGCCAAGCTCATGGCCGCTCCATACTTGTTGATCCTCCCAATGCGCCATGAACAAGTTCGCATAACTCGGCGCCAGCCTGGTGCCCATCGCCGTGCCCTTAAGTTGTAAGTGGAATGAACCATTAAACCAAAAAAAGTTGTTATACAGGATTAAAGATGTCCCTTCCAGTACAAAGTTACTCCTTTCACCTGAGAAACCTTCCTTTTCCATGAAATATGCCAGGGCCTCCAAGCCCGTCTGGTGCTCAATCACCGTATAAAGAGATGTGACATCAGCCGTCACTAAAAGGTAACCCGGCTTCCAATCTACCGTCATTAATTTATTAATGGTGGTAATAGTGTCCCTTAAATAGGAACGAGTGGTCTTGACCATAGGTTGTAATATATGGTCTATAAAACATGATAGATTGGATAGCCCAGAGTTTGTCCCTGCTACAATAGGACGTCCGGGGGGTGTTTGCCTATTTTTATGTATCTTGGGTAAGATATATAGTACAGGTATAGACGGGTTCTCTATAATCATATACCTGTACTCCTCTTCCGTGATTGTTCCTAGTCCAAGATACAATCCCAAGAAGACCTCTAGCTTTTTCTCTATATTGTCACTGGGATTTCCCCTTAGCTTTTGGTAAGTGTTACCATCCCCCAACTGCCTCATGATTTCCTTGTTATAGTCATCAAGATTCATAATGATGATACTACCCCCCTTATCCGCTGGCTTTATCACTATCTCTTTGTTGTTTCTCAAAGAGGTAATGGCCTTTCTTTCTTCCTTCGTCAAATTGGTTTTCCTATTGGCTTTAAATGTCACACTCTCTAAATCCGCTTTCACTGCCTTTTCAAAAGATTCTATAAAACTACCCTTTTTATGTTTTGGGTAAAACTTGGACTTCCTTTTGAATTTGGATCCTGTACACACACTCCCTCCGGTGTCCCCTTCTGATATTTCACTAAAGAATCTCTTCAAAGTTAGTCGTCTGACTAGCTTTTCTATATCAATAAGTACCTCGAATTTATCACATCTATTCGTGGGAGAAAATTTCAGTCCTTTTTCAAGGATAGATTTCTCATGTATTGAGAGTGTATAACCACTTAGGTTGTATATTTTGGTGACACCTGATCCATTTTCCTGCGGGACTTCTTGAACTGTGATTATATCAGCAGTAGTATTTATTTCTATATTATCTTCCTTTTGTTTTTTCTTATCTCTTCTTTTTTTATTGAGGGATTTACTTTTACCTCCTCTCTTTCCTTGTTTGCATAATATTACCTTCTCCTTGGGGGTCTGTATGTGCCCTTCTCTAAAAAAGATGAGGTACTAGGGTTTTGTAGTCTAGGGGGTTCTTCATACTGTCTATCATTTTCTTCCCTTCTATAGTCATTATAGGTTTTTCTTGATATGTCCTCCCTTTCCCTACGCTGATTTCTACCCCATTCTATAAATCTCTTTTTTCCACCTTCATACTGTTCTGTCCTTCTTTCTAGATGTTCCTTATTATTTCTTCTATAGGTCTCTTCCTCTCTCCTAAATATTGAATCCCTCCGTCCCTCCATATGTATGTTCCCTTGTTTTATGGTATTGGGATTTTGCCTATCTCCCATCTTGTTTGATTCAAATGAAGTATCCCTTCTCCTACCATATCTTCTATTATTTCTCCGGGGTGATCTCCTTGGTAGAGCTCGGTATGATTCAACATTAGTGGGCTCTACTTCCCTAGGAGGTTCACTTATTTCCTCCTCTTTATCCTTCTTATCTCTGCTATATTTTTTCTGTTTCTTACTTCTAATTTCTCTCTCATTTCTTAAGATTTTCGTAGTTATAATTTCCTCCATATCCCTATATTCCTTGGAACCCACATATGGATCTGCCAGAGACTTATAGGTTTCAATTTCTCCCTCTACTTTTTGTAGTTCTCTTTTTTTCTCACAAATTATCAATTCCATTAGAGAAAAAGAACATGTATCAACGGTTTTTTGCCATGATTTGATAAATTCACCTGACTCTCTCTGAAAGGACGGGAGTTTGTTTATCCTTAAACCTCTGGGTATCAATCCATCAGTACAATACCTTTCCAGAGAAACCACTTCCCACCATAGTTTTCCCTCCTGAATCAACAATTTTTCCAATTTATACATAACTTTATCCAAATTCATATCCACCAAGTCATGATTGTTATTACTTCCAAACACATCATCCATCTGGGTTTTTCTCTGGGTCCTATGTACAAACATTTTCTTGTTTTAAAACGGCAGCAAGACACACCCCAATTGGTGTATATCGAATACCAAATAAAATAGATAAGAGAGGATATAACTTGCGCCTATGGAGCAGCTTTGGACTAAGACTCTTGGATACACCACATCCAACTCTACATTCACAACAACACAATTTTTGAGTAGTCCACAAGCGCTACCACATTCTAAACTAATATAGATATATATGTATAAGAATCCTTTCAAGGATCTGAGTCCTCAATGTACACAGGGTGAGCTCCTTCCTCGTGGTTCGCACCTCTGGACTGACCTCCTGTCAATGGGGAATGTTCCTCAAAAGGTTTCTTTTTAGGCCCCTCTGACACGTCTGGTCCCTGGGATCTTACCCCTCCTAGATAAAGGACGCTCACCTTATGCATATGCCCTATGTGCCTTGAAAGGTTTCTTTCCGTCGGTTCGTCTTTATTCAAAAAACCCTCTGTGTATATCTCATCAGGGCAAATCTTATCCCATATATACCCTGCTCACCTTGATATAAGGCCCTATGTGCCTTGAAAGGTTTCTTTCACCATCTGTATTCCACGTTACTTTCTATTCCTCCATTAATCCGCATACAGTGTGAAAGTAAAAGTCCCAAAGTCCGAACTTATACAAGTTCAAAAAATTTATTTCCAACAAAACATAAAAAATTCCATAAAAAGATAACAATCTCTTAAAATATGCCCCTAAACAACAGTGGCCAAAGGTTCATCCCACATTAAGCCCCTTGGAACCCGACAGGGAATAACTACTTTTTGACCCCAAGTGGTAAGGTCTTCTCATATTTTTTCCCCCAGAAAGGAACCGGGATCTTGGAAGGAATTCGTAAGATCCACCTTTTTTGTTGAAATCAGGGCAAATTACTATTCCCTGTCGGGTTCCAAGGGGCTTAATGTGGGATGAACCTTTGGCCACTGTTGTTTAGGGGCATATTTTAAGAGATTGTTATCTTTTTATGGAATTTTTTATGTTTTGTTGGAAATAAATTTTTTGAACTTGTATAAGTTCGGACTTTGGGACTTTTACTTTCACACTGTATGCGGATTAATGGAGGAATAGAAAGTAACGTGGAATACAGATGGTGAAAGAAACCTTTCAAGGCACATAGGGCCTTATATCAAGGTGAGCAGGGTATATATGGGATAAGATTTGCCCTGATGAGATATACACAGAGGGTTTTTTGAATAAAGACGAACCGACGGAAAGAAACCTTTCAAGGCACATAGGGCATATGCATAAGGTGAGCGTCCTTTATCTAGGAGGGGTAAGATCCCAGGGACCAGACGTGTCAGAGGGGCCTAAAAAGAAACCTTTTGAGGAACATTCCCCATTGACAGGAGGTCAGTCCAGAGGTGCGAACCACGAGGAAGGAGCTCACCCTGTGTACATTGAGGACTCAGATCCTTGAAAGGATTCTTATACATATATATCTATATTAGTTTAGAATGTGGTAGCGCTTGTGGACTACTCAAAAATTGTGTTGTTGTGAATGTAGAGTTGGATGTGGTGTATCCAAGAGTCTTAGTCCAAAGCTGCTCCATAGGCGCAAGTTATATCCTCTCTTATCTATTCTGTCTGGTACCATTGTTGATCAAAACTGGAGCAGATAAAGCACCATTAATTTTGATCCTTGCTGTGGGGGAGCAATAAAGCGCCAGAATACGGCTAAGACTTATAACACCTAGTCCTAAATGTCGCAAAACCCCTTTCATGAAGCCCAAGCTAATTCTGTCAAACGCCTTCTCGGCATCGGATGACAGCACCACTATGGGATCAGGGCTTGAGGAAGCTAGATGTATCAGGTCAATAATTTTAGTTGTATTGTCCCGTGCTTCTCTCCCAGGAACAAAGCCCACCTGATCCGAATTAATAATGCTGTGGAGCAACGACTTCAACCTATTTGCTATAAGTTTGGCAAACAGTTTGATGTCCATGTTAAGGAGCGAGATTGGGAAGTAACTGGCACATTGCATCAGGTCTTTCCCCTTCTTAGGTATGACTGTAATGAAGGCCTCCAAGGCACGGGGCGAAAACCCACAATCCCCAGAAATTTAATTGAAAGCCAATAGCATTTTGGGCAAGAGAGCGTCTTTAACCATTTGCCTGGCATGGTCGCATTAGATGCGACCATGCCTGCAAGTGCTTTATCTGACCTGGTTGCGCAGGATGCGACCAGACAAACAGTGTTATCAACGGCGGGTAAGGGAAACTTCCCTCCGCTGCTGCTGCCAGAGGGAGCGGTGGGTCCCCCTGCCTCCCTGCTCTCTCCCCTACAGATTGGCGTGCTGCCGATCACTGCTGATCGGTCATCACTGCAGGACTTCCCCCTCCAGCGGCTGCAGACAATGGCAGCCGCTGAGGAAGTGTAAATTAACCCCTCCAAGCCACCCCCAGACCCCCCTTTATACCTGGAGGCTGCCCAGGCTTTAAAAATGAAAGCCACGTTGGTCGCGATGTTTCCGATGTTCGCGATGTACCCGATCGATGTTTCAATGATTGAAATATATATATATATATATATATAGAAATTCAATGCAGGAACGGCACTCAGAGACAACAGCAGGTCAAAAAACGTGTATTAGCAGTCTACGATCGTTTCGGAGCACAAAGCTCCGTCGTCAGGACAAATAGCCACAGTGTAACGATTTGTCCTGACGACGGAGCTTTGTGCTCCGAAACGATCGTAGACTGCTAATACACGTTTTTTGACCTGCTGTTGTCTCTGAGTGCCGTTCCTGCATTGAATTTCTACATATCTATTGTTCTGGCACCTGAGCAAGTTGATCTCTTTGAGGAGTGCCGGCTGCTGCTGTACACATATATATATATATATATATATATATATATACACTCCTTGAAAAATCACAGCACTGGAGACGAGTTACACAAAGAAGTAAGACTTGTATTGTCGGTAGACGTGACACACGTTTCGGAGCTACTGCTCCGTCCTCAATACCCTACAAGATTAGAATAATTAAGTTATTCTAATCTTGTATGGTATTGAGGACGGAGCAGTAGCTCCGAAACGTGTGTCGCGTCTACCGACAATACAAGTCTTACTTCTTTGTGTAACTCGTCTCCAGTGCCGTGATTTTTCAAGGAGTGTATGCTGTGTTCACACTGATGCACGGAGACCTGCTGGGTTGTTGAGTTGGAGTGCCGGCTGCTATGGATTGTGTGTATATATATATATATATATATTATAAGGGCACGGTCGTGCCCTTATATTAAGGCTGAATCGAACAAACGGAATTCTCCCATAGGGAACTTCTGAGATGGGGGCATGGTGTTTGAGGGGCTACACCTCAAAACTGATTGGACGTACCGAGCTGAAATTTGGCATGGACGTGTAGAATCGTCACCCGCTGGTGCATGCCAAATTTCAGGGCAAAATAATAAAAAATGAGGAATTGAGAGTAAGCTAAAGTTCCAACTGTCAGTTTTTTTCTGCCACTCCCTCTGTGGCTTTTTGACATGGTTTTCCTATAGAGTGAATGAGGATTTTTTTGGGAAGGCATAACTCAGGATAGAGGACAAATTAAGACTTGGGGTTTGTTTTATTAGATAGAGTATGTCCCAGTGTAGTGCCTTTTGGGGTTGTGGTTTTTGAAAAAGTTATAGTTTTTTTTTAATTAAGTAAAATATGCCCCATTTTAAAGATAGGGCTTTTCAATTTGTTGCGCCTGCGCAGTGGCCGCCAGCAGGGGGTGAACATAGATGAGCTTGTCAAGTTGTGCACGAGGAGAGCGCGGGAAGCAGTGTCTCGTGCATGACGAGGACAGCTGCAGGCGGCGGGAGGACGAGAAGGAGGGAGCGTCTACAAGACCCGGAGGAGATCGCGGGACGTGATCGACGGAGGGAGCCTTACTGGGGAAGGAGAACGACGGAGCAGAAGCCGGGTCCCCTTCAGGAGTGTCAGCGGGAGGAGATAGCCGCAGCTCGGAGGAAGCCGGCAGGATGTATGCCATCCTTTCTTATTTTTCTTATACTTCTCCCGCCCGCCCTGTTGTGTCCGCCCGCCCGGCCGCCCTGCTGTGTCCGCCCGGCCGCCCTGCTGTGTCCGCCCTGCTGTGTCCGCCCGGCCGCCCTGCTGTGTCCGCCCGGCCGCCCTGCTGTGTCCGTCCCCCGCCTGCCCGCCCTGCTGTGTCCGTCCCCCGCCTGCCCGCCCTGCTGTGTCCGTCCTCCGATGCTGTGCCCGGCCGCCCGCCCCGCTGTGTCCGTCCTGCCGTGTCCGTCCTCCGCCCATCCCCCCCCCGCCCTCCCTGCTGTCTACGCCCATCCCCCCCCCGCCCTCCCTGCTGTCTACGCCCACCCCCCCCCCCGCCCTCCCTGCTGTCTACGCCCATCCCCCCCCGCCCTCCCTGCTGTCTACGCCCATCCCCCCCCGCCCTCCCTGCTGACTACGCCCACCCCCCCCCCGCCCTCCCTGCTGTCTACGCCCATCCCCCCCCCGCCCTCCCTGCTGTCTACGCCCATCCCCCCCGCCCTCCCTGCTGTCTACGCCCATCCCCCCCCGCCCTCCCTGCTGTCTACGCCCACCCCCCCCCCGCCCTCCCTGCTGTCTACGCCCACCCCCCCCGCCCTCCCTGCTGTCTACGCCCATCCCCCCGCCCTCCCTGCTGTCTACGCCCATCCCCCCCGCCCTCCCAAGATTCATAATGATGATACTACCCCCCTTATCCGCTGGCTTTATCACTATCTCTTTGTTGTTTCTCAAAGAGGTAATGGCCTTTCTTTCTTCCTTCGTCAAATTGGTTTTCCTATTGGCTTTAAATGTCACACTCTCTAAATCCGCTTTCACTGCCTTTTCAAAAGATTCTATAAAACTACCCTTTTTATGTTTTGGGTAAAACTTGGACTTCCTTTTGAATTTGGATCCTGTACACACACTCCCTCCGGTGTCCCCTTCTGATATTTCACTAAAGAATCTCTTCAAAGTTAGTCGTCTGACTAGCTTTTCTATATCAATAAGTACCTCGAATTTATCACATCTATTCGTGGGAGAAAATTTCAGTCCTTTTTCAAGGATAGATTTCTCATGTATTGAGAGTGTATAACCACTTAGGTTGTATATTTTGGTGACACCTGATCCATTTTCCTGCGGGACTTCTTGAACTGTGATTATATCAGCAGTAGTATTTATTTCTATATTATCTTCCTTTTGTTTTTTCTTATCTCTTCTTTTTTTATTGAGGGATTTACTTTTACCTCCTCTCTTTCCTTGTTTGCATAATATTACCTTCTCCTTGGGGGTCTGTATGTGCCCTTCTCTAAAAAAGATGAGGTACTAGGGTTTTGTAGTCTAGGGGGTTCTTCATACTGTCTATCATTTTCTTCCCTTCTATAGTCATTATAGGTTTTTCTTGATATGTCCTCCCTTTCCCTACGCTGATTTCTACCCCATTCTATAAATCTCTTTTTTCCACCTTCATACTGTTCTGTCCTTCTTTCTAGATGTTCCTTATTATTTCTTCTATAGGTCTCTTCCTCTCTCCTAAATATTGAATCCCTCCGTCCCTCCATATGTATGTTCCCTTGTTTTATGGTATTGGGATTTTGCCTATCTCCCATCTTGTTTGATTCAAATGAAGTATCCCTTCTCCTACCATATCTTCTATTATTTCTCCGGGGTGATCTCCTTGGTAGAGCTCGGTATGATTCAACATTAGTGGGCTCTACTTCCCTAGGAGGTTCACTTATTTCCTCCTCTTTATCCTTCTTATCTCTGCTATATTTTTTCTGTTTCTTACTTCTAATTTCTCTCTCATTTCTTAAGATTTTCGTAGTTATAATTTCCTCCATATCCCTATATTCCTTGGAACCCACATATGGATCTGCCAGAGACTTATAGGTTTCAATTTCTCCCTCTACTTTTTGTAGTTCTCTTTTTTTCTCACAAATTATCAATTCCATTAGAGAAAAAGAACATGTATCAACGGTTTTTTGCCATGATTTGATAAATTCACCTGACTCTCTCTGAAAGGACGGGAGTTTGTTTATCCTTAAACCTCTGGGTATCAATCCATCAGTACAATACCTTTCCAGAGAAACCACTTCCCACCATAGTTTTCCCTCCTGAATCAACAATTTTTCCAATTTATACATAACTTTATCCAAATTCATATCCACCAAGTCATGATTGTTATTACTTCCAAACACATCATCCATCTGGGTTTTTCTCTGGGTCCTATGTACAAACATTTTCTTGTTTTAAAACGGCAGCAAGACACACCCCAATTGGTGTATATCGAATACCAAATAAAATAGATAAGAGAGGATATAACTTGCGCCTATGGAGCAGCTTTGGACTAAGACTCTTGGATACACCACATCCAACTCTACATTCACAACAACACAATTTTTGAGTAGTCCACAAGCGCTACCACATTCTAAACTAATATAGATATATATGTATAAGAATCATCCCACATTAAGCCCCTTGGAACCCGACAGGGAATAACTACTTTTTGACCCCAAGTGGTAAGGTCTTCTCATATTTTTTCCCCCAGAAAGGAACCGGGATCTTGGAAGGAATTCGTAAGATCCACCTTTTTTGTTGAAATCAGGGCAAATTACTATTCCCTGTCGGGTTCCAAGGGGCTTAATGTGGGATGAACCTTTGGCCACTGTTGTTTAGGGGCATATTTTAAGAGATTGTTATCTTTTTATGGAATTTTTTATGTTTTGTTGGAAATAAATTTTTTGAACTTGTATAAGTTCGGACTTTGGGACTTTTACTTTCACACTGTATGCGGATTAATGGAGGAATAGAAAGTAACGTGGAATACAGATGGTGAAAGAAACCTTTCAAGGCACATAGGGCCTTATATCAAGGTGAGCAGGGTATATATGGGATAAGATTTGCCCTGATGAGATATACACAGAGGGTTTTTTGAATAAAGACGAACCGACGGAAAGAAACCTTTCAAGGCACATAGGGCATATGCATAAGGTGAGCGTCCTTTATCTAGGAGGGGTAAGATCCCAGGGACCAGACGTGTCAGAGGGGCCTAAAAAGAAACCTTTTGAGGAACATTCCCCATTGACAGGAGGTCAGTCCAGAGGTGCGAACCACGAGGAAGGAGCTCACCCTGTGTACATTGAGGACTCAGATCCTTGAAAGGATTCTTATACATATATATCTATATTAGTTTAGAATGTGGTAGCGCTTGTGGACTACTCAAAAATTGTGTTGTTGTGAATGTAGAGTTGGATGTGGTGTATCCAAGAGTCTTAGTCCAAAGCTGCTCCATAGGCGCAAGTTATATCCTCTCTTATCTATTCTGTCTGGTACCATTGTTGATCAAAACTGGAGCAGATAAAGCACCATTAATTTTGATCCTTGCTGTGGGGGAGCAATAAAGCGCCAGAATACGGCTAAGACTTATAACACCTAGTCCTAAATGTCGCAAAACCCCTTTCATGAAGCCCAAGCTAATTCTGTCAAACGCCTTCTCGGCATCGGATGACAGCACCACTATGGGATCAGGGCTTGAGGAAGCTAGATGTATCAGGTCAATAATTTTAGTTGTATTGTCCCGTGCTTCTCTCCCAGGAACAAAGCCCACCTGATCCGAATTAATAATGCTGTGGAGCAACGACTTCAACCTATTTGCTATAAGTTTGGCAAACAGTTTGATGTCCATGTTAAGGAGCGAGATTGGGAAGTAACTGGCACATTGCATCAGGTCTTTCCCCTTCTTAGGTATGACTGTAATGAAGGCCTCCAAGGCACGGGGCGAAAACCCACAATCCCCAGAAATTTAATTGAAAGCCAATAGCATTTTGGGCAAGAGAGCGTCTTTAACCATTTGCCTGGCATGGTCGCATTAGATGCGACCATGCCTGCAAGTGCTTTATCTGACCTGGTTGCGCAGGATGCGACCAGACAAACAGTGTTATCAACGGCGGGTAAGGGAAACTTCCCTCCGCTGCTGCTGCCAGAGGGAGCGGTGGGTCCCCCTGCCTCCCTGCTCTCTCCCCTACAGATTGGCGTGCTGCCGATCACTGCTGATCGGTCATCACTGCAGGACTTCCCCCTCCAGCGGCTGCAGACAATGGCAGCCGCTGAGGAAGTGTAAATTAACCCCTCCAAGCCACCCCCAGACCCCCCTTTATACCTGGAGGCTGCCCAGGCTTTAAAAATGAAAGCCACGTTGGTCGCGATGTTTCCGATGTTCGCGATGTACCCGATCGATGTTTCAATGATTGAAATATATATATATATATATATATAGAAATTCAATGCAGGAACGGCACTCAGAGACAACAGCAGGTCAAAAAACGTGTATTAGCAGTCTACGATCGTTTCGGAGCACAAAGCTCCGTCGTCAGGACAAATAGCCACAGTGTAACGATTTGTCCTGACGACGGAGCTTTGTGCTCCGAAACGATCGTAGACTGCTAATACACGTTTTTTGACCTGCTGTTGTCTCTGAGTGCCGTTCCTGCATTGAATTTCTACATATCTATTGTTCTGGCACCTGAGCAAGTTGATCTCTTTGAGGAGTGCCGGCTGCTGCTGTACACATATATATATATATATATATATATATACACTCCTTGAAAAATCACAGCACTGGAGACGAGTTACACAAAGAAGTAAGACTTGTATTGTCGGTAGACGTGACACACGTTTCGGAGCTACTGCTCCGTCCTCAATACCCTACAAGATTAGAATAATTAAGTTATTCTAATCTTGTATGGTATTGAGGACGGAGCAGTAGCTCCGAAACGTGTGTCGCGTCTACCGACAATACAAGTCTTACTTCTTTGTGTAACTCGTCTCCAGTGCCGTGATTTTTCAAGGAGTGTATGCTGTGTTCACACTGATGCACGGAGACCTGCTGGGTTGTTGAGTTGGAGTGCCGGCTGCTATGGATTGTGTGTATATATATATATATATATATTATAAGGGCACGGTCGTGCCCTTATATTAAGGCTGAATCGAACAAACGGAATTCTCCCATAGGGAACTTCTGAGATGGGGGCATGGTGTTTGAGGGGCTACACCTCAAAACTGATTGGACGTACCGAGCTGAAATTTGGCATGGACGTGTAGAATCGTCACCCGCTGGTGCATGCCAAATTTCAGGGCAAAATAATAAAAAATGAGGAATTGAGAGTAAGCTAAAGTTCCAACTGTCAGTTTTTTTCTGCCACTCCCTCTGTGGCTTTTTGACATGGTTTTCCTATAGAGTGAATGAGGATTTTTTTGGGAAGGCATAACTCAGGATAGAGGACAAATTAAGACTTGGGGTTTGTTTTATTAGATAGAGTATGTCCCAGTGTAGTGCCTTTTGGGGTTGTGGTTTTTGAAAAAGTTATAGTTTTTTTTTAATTAAGTAAAATATGCCCCATTTTAAAGATAGGGCTTTTCAATTTGTTGCGCCTGCGCAGTGGCCGCCAGCAGGGGGTGAACATAGATGAGCTTGTCAAGTTGTGCACGAGGAGAGCGCGGGAAGCAGTGTCTCGTGCATGACGAGGACAGCTGCAGGCGGCGGGAGGACGAGAAGGAGGGAGCGTCTACAAGACCCGGAGGAGATCGCGGGACGTGATCGACGGAGGGAGCCTTACTGGGGAAGGAGAACGACGGAGCAGAAGCCGGGTCCCCTTCAGGAGTGTCAGCGGGAGGAGATAGCCGCAGCTCGGAGGAAGCCGGCAGGATGTATGCCATCCTTTCTTATTTTTCTTATACTTCTCCCGCCCGCCCTGTTGTGTCCGCCCGCCCGGCCGCCCTGCTGTGTCCGCCCGGCCGCCCTGCTGTGTCCGCCCTGCTGTGTCCGCCCGGCCGCCCTGCTGTGTCCGCCCGGCCGCCCTGCTGTGTCCGTCCCCCGCCTGCCCGCCCTGCTGTGTCCGTCCCCCGCCTGCCCGCCCTGCTGTGTCCGTCCTCCGATGCTGTGCCCGGCCGCCCGCCCCGCTGTGTCCGTCCTGCCGTGTCCGTCCTCCGCCCATCCCCCCCCCGCCCTCCCTGCTGTCTACGCCCATCCCCCCCCCGCCCTCCCTGCTGTCTACGCCCACCCCCCCCCCCCGCCCTCCCTGCTGTCTACGCCCATCCCCCCCCGCCCTCCCTGCTGTCTACGCCCATCCCCCCCCGCCCTCCCTGCTGACTACGCCCACCCCCCCCCGCCCTCCCTGCTGTCTACGCCCATCCCCCCCCCGCCCTCCCTGCTGTCTACGCCCATCCCCCCCGCCCTCCCTGCTGTCTACGCCCATCCCCCCCCGCCCTCCCTGCTGTCTACGCCCACCCCCCCCCCGCCCTCCCTGCTGTCTACGCCCACCCCCCCCGCCCTCCCTGCTGTCTACGCCCATCCCCCCGCCCTCCCTGCTGTCTACGCCCATCCCCCCCGCCCTCCCTGCTGTCTACGCCCATCCCCCCCCCGCCCTCCCTGCTGTCTACGCCCATCCCCCCCCCGCCCTCCCTGCTGTCTACGCCCATCCCCCCCCCGCCCTCCCTGCTGTCTACGCCCATCCCCCCCGCCCTCCCTGCTGTCTACGCCCATCCCCCCCCGCCCTCCCTGCTGTCTACGCCCATCCCCCCCGCCCTCCCTGCTGTCTACGCCAATCCCCCCCCGCCCTCCCTGCTGTCTACGCCCTCCCTGCTGTCTACGCCCTCCCTGCTGTCTACGCCCATCCCCCCCGCCCTCCCTGCTGTCTACGCCCATCCCCCCCGCCCTCCCTGCTGTCTACGCCCATCCCCCCCCCGCCCTCCCTGCTGTCTACGCCCATCCCCCCCGCCCTCCCTGCTGTCTACGCCCATCCCCCCCCCCGCCCTCCCTGCTGTCTACGCCCATCCCCCCCCGCCCTCCCTGCTGTCTACGCCCATCCCCCCCGCCCTCCCTGCTGTCTACGCCCATCCCCCCCGCCCTCCCTGCTGTCTACGCCCATCCCCCCCGCCCTCCCTGCTGTCTACGCCCATCCCCCCCGCCCTCCCTGCTGTGTACGCCCACCCCCTCGCCCTCCCTGCTGTGTCCGCCCATCCCCCCCCGCCCTCCCTGCTGTGTACGCCCATCCCCCCGCCCTCCCTGCTGTGTACGCCCACCCCCCCCCCGCCCTCCCTGCTGTGTACGCCCACCCCCCCCGCCCTCCCTGCTGTCTACGCCCTCCCTGCTGTCTACGCCCTCCCTGCTGTCTACGCCCATCCCCCCCGCCCTCCCTGCTGTCTACGCCCATCCCCCCCGCCCTCCCTGCTGTCTACGCCCATCCCCCCCCCGCCCTCCCTGCTGTCTACGCCCATCCCCCCCGCCCTCCCTGCTGTCTACGCCCATCCCCCCCCCGCCCTCCCTGCTGTCTACGCCCATCCCCCCCGCCCTCCCTGCTGTCTACGCCCATCCCCCCCGCCCTCCCTGCTGTCTACGCCCATCCCCCCCGCCCTCCCTGCTGTCTACGCCCATCCCCCCCCCGCCCTCCCTGCTGTCTACGCCCATCCCCCCCGCCCTCCCTGCTGTCTACGCCCATCCCCCCCGCCCTCCCTGCTGTGTACGCCCACCCCCTCGCCCTCCCTGCTGTGTCCGCCCCCCCCCCGCCCTCCCTGCTGTGTACGCCCATCCCCCCGCCCTCCCTGCTGTGTACACCCACCCCCCCCGCCCTCCCTGCTGTGTACGCCCACCCCCCCCCGCCCTCCCTGCTGTGTCCGCCCATCCCCCCCCCGCCCTCCCTGCTGTGTCCGCCCATCCCCCCCCCGCCCTCCCTGCTGTGTCCGCCCATCCCCCCCCCGCCCTCCCTGCTGTCTACGCCCTCCCTGCTGTCTACGCCCATCCCCCCCGCCCTCCCTGCTGTCTACGCCCATCCCCCCCGCCCTCCCTGCTGTCTACGCCCATCCCCCCCCGCCCTCCCTGCTGTCTACGCCCATCCCCCCCGCCCTCCCTGCTGTCTACGCCCATCCCCCCCCGCCCTCCCTGCTGTCTACGCCCATCCCCCCCGCCCTCCCTGCTGTCTACGCCCATCCCCCCCCGCCCTCCCTGCTGTCTACGCCCATCCCCCCGCCCTCCCTGCTGTCTACGCCCATCCCCCCCGCCCTCCCTGCTGTCTACGCCCATCCCCCCCGCCCTCCCTGCTGTCTACGCCCATCCCCCCCCGCCCTCCCTGCTGTCTACGCCCATCCCCCCCCCGCCCTCCCTGCTGTCTACGCCCATCCCCCCCGCCCTCCCTGCTGTCTACGCCCATCCCCCCCGCCCTCCCTGCTGTCTACGCCCATCCCCCCCCGCCCTCCCTGCTGTCTACGCCCATCCCCCCGCCCTCCCTGCTGTGTACGCCCACCCCCTCGCCCTCCCTGCTGTGTCCGCCCATCCCCCCCCGCCCTCCCTGCTGTGTACGCCCATCCCCCTGCCCTCCCTGCTGTGTATGCCCACCCCCCCCGCCCTCCCTGCTGTCTACGCCCTCCCTGCTGTCTACGCCCTCCCTGCTGTCTACGCCCATCTCCCCCGCCCTCCCTGCTGTCTACGCCCATCCCCCCCGCCCTCCCTGCTGTCTACGCCCATCCCCCCCCGCCCTCCCTGCTGTCTACGCCCATCCCCCCCGCCCTCCCTGCTGTCTACGCCCATCCCCCCCCCGCCCTCCCTGCTGTCTACGCCCATCCCCCCCGCCCTCCCTGCTGTCTACGCCCATCCCCCCCGCCCTCCCTGCTGTGTACGCCCACCCCCTCGCCCTCCCTGCTGTGTCCGCCCACCCCCCCCGCCCTCCCTGCTGTGTACGCCCATCCCCCCGCCCTCCCTGCTGTGTACGCCCACCCCCCCCCGCCCTCCCTGCTGTGTACGCCCACCCCCCCCGCCCTCCCTGCTGTGTACGCCCACCCCCCCCCGCCCTCCCTGCTGTGTCCGCCCATCCCCCCCCCGCCCTCCCTGCTGTGTCCGCCCATCCCCCCCCCGCCCTCCCTGCTGTGTACGCCCACCCCCCCCCGCCCTCCCTGCTGTGTCCGCCCATCCCCCCCCCGCCCTCCCTGCTGTGTCCGCCCATCCCCCCCCCGCCCTCCCTGCTGTGTCCGCCCATCCCCCCCCCGCCCTCCCTGCTGTGTCCGCCCTCCCTGCTGTCTACGCCCTCCCTGCTGTCTACGCCCATCCCCCCCGCCCTCCCTGCTGTCTACGCCCATCCCCCCCGCCCTCCCTGCTGTCTACGCCCATCCCCCCCCGCCCTCCCTGCTGTCTACGCCCATCCCCCCTGCCCTCCCTGCTGTCTACGCCCATCCCCCCCCGCCCTCCCTGCTGTCTACGCCCATCCCCCCCGCCCTCCCTGCTGTCTACGCCCATCCCCCCCGCCCTCCCTGCTGTCTACGCCCATCCCCCCGCCCTCCCTGCTGTCTACGCCCATCCCCCCCGCCCTCCCTGCTGTCTACGCCCATCCCCCCCGCCCTCCCTGCTGTCTACGCCCATCCCCCCCCGCCCTCCCTGCTGTCTACGCCCATCCCCCCCCGCCCTCCCTGCTGTCTACGCCCATCCCCCCCGCCCTCCCTGCTGTCTACGCCCATCCCCCCCGCCCTCCCTGCTGTCTACGCCCATCCCCCCCCGCCCTCCCTGCTGTCTACGCCCATCCCCCCGCCCTCCCTGCTGTCTACGCCCATCCCCCCCGCCCTCCCTGCTGTGTACGCCCACCCCCTCGCCCTCCCTGCTGTGTCCGCCCATCCCCCCCCGCCCTCCCTGCTGTGTACGCCCATCCCCCTGCCCTCCCTGCTGTGTACGCCCACCCCCCCCCGCCCTCCCTGCTGTCTACGCCCTCCCTGCTGTCTACGCCCTCCCTGCTGTCTACGCCCATCTCCCCCGCCCTCCCTGCTGTCTACGCCCATCCCCCCCGCCCTCCCTGCTGTCTACGCCCATCCCCCCCCGCCCTCCCTGCTGTCTACGCCCATCCCCCCCGCCCTCCCTGCTGTCTACGCCCATCCCCCCCCCGCCCTCCCTGCTGTCTACGCCCATCCCCCCCGCCCTCCCTGCTGTCTACGCCCATCCCCCCCGCCCTCCCTGCTGTGTACGCCCACCCCCTCGCCCTCCCTGCTGTGTCCGCCCACCCCCCCCGCCCTCCCTGCTGTGTACGCCCATCCCCCCGCCCTCCCTGCTGTGTACGCCCACCCCCCCCGCCCTCCCTGCTGTGTACGCCCACCCCCCCCGCCCTCCCTGCTGTGTCCGCCCATCCCCCCCCGCCCTCCCTGCTGTGTCCGCCCATCCCCCCCCCGCCCTCCCTGCTGTGTCCGCCCATCCCCCCCCCGCCCTCCCTGCTGTGTCCGCCCATCCCCCCCCGCCCTCCCTGCTGTGTCCGCCCATCCCCCCCCCGCCCTCTCTGCTGTGTCCGCCCACCCCCCCCGCCCTGCTGTCTACGCCCATCCCCCCCCCGCCCTCCCTGCTGTCTACGCCCATCCCCCCCCCGCCCTCCCTGCTGTCTACGCCCATCCCCCCCGCCCTCCCTGCTGTCTACGCCCATCCCCCCCGCCCTCCCTGCTGTCTACGCCCATCCCCCCCCGCCCTCCCTGCTGTCTACGCCCACCCCCCCCCGCCCTCCCTGCTGTCTACGCCCACCCCCCCGCCCTCCCTGCTGTCTACGCCCATCCCCCCGCCCTCCCTGCTGTCTACGCCCATCCCCCCCCGCCCTCCCTGCTGTCTACGCCCATCCCCCCCCGCCCTCCCTGCTGTCTACGCCCATCCCCCCCCCGCCCTCCCTGCTGTCTACGCCCATCCCCCCCGCCCTCCCTGCTGTCTACGCCCATCCCCCCCGCCCTCCCTGCTGTCTACGCCCATCCCCCCCCGCCCTCCCTGCTGTCTACGCCCATCCCCCCCGCCCTCCCTGCTGTCTACGCCCATCCCCCCCCGCCCTCCCTGCTGTCTACGCCCATCCCCCCCCCCGCCCTCCCTGCTGTCTACGCCCATCCCCCCCGCCCTCCCTGCTGTCTACGCCCATCCCCCCCGCCCTCCCTGCTGTCTACGCCCATCCCCCCCGCCCTCCCTGCTGTCTACGCCCATCCCCCCCCGCCCTCCCTGCTGTGTACGCCCACCCCCCCGCCCTCCCTGCTGTGTCCGCCCATCCCCCCCCGCCCTCCCTGCTGTGTCCGCCCATCCCCCCCCCGCCCTCCCTGCTGTGTCCGCCCATCCCCCCCCCGCCCTCCCTGCTGTGTCCGCCCATCCCCCCCCCCGCCCTCCCTGCTGTGTCCGCCCATCCCCCCCCCCCCGCCCTCCCTGCTGTGTCCGCCCATCCCCCCCCGCCCTCCCTGCTGTGTCCGCCCACCCCCCCCGCCCTCCCTGCTGTCTACGCCCATCCCCCCCCGCCCTCCCTGCTGTCTACGCCCATCCCCCCCCGCCCTCCCTGCTGTCTACGCCCATCCCCCCCCGCCCTCCCTGCTGTCTACGCCCATCCCCCCCCGCCCTCCCTGCTGTCTACGCCCATCCCCCCCCGCCCTCCCTGCTGTCTACGCCCATCCCCCCCCCGCCCTCCCTGCTGTCTACGCCCCCCCCCCCCCGCCCTCCCTGCTGTCTACGCCCATCCCCCCCCGCCCTCCCTGCTGTCTACGCCCATCCCCCCCCCGCCCTCCCTGCTGTCTACGCCCATCCCCCCCCCGCCCTCCCTGCTGTCTACGCCCATCCCCCCCCCGCCCTCCCTGCTGTCTACGCCCATCCCCCCCCGCCCTCCCTGCTGTCTACGCCCATCCCCCCCGCCCTCCCTGCTGTCTACGCCCATCCCCCCCGCCCTCCCTGCTGTCTACGCCCATCCCCCCCCCGCCCTCCCTGCTGTCTACGCCCATCCCCCCCGCCCTCCCTGCTGTCTACGCCCATCCCCCCCGCCCTCCCTGCTGTGTACGCCCACCCCTCGCCCTCGCCCTCCTGCTGTGTCCGCCCCCCCCCCCCGCCCTCCCTGCTGTGTACGCCCATCCCCCCGCCCTCCCTGCTGTGTACACCCACCCCCCCGCCCTCCCTCCCTGCTGTGTACGCCCACCCCCCCCGCCCTCCCTGCTGTGTCCGCCCATCCCCCCCCCGCCCTCCCTGCTGTGTCCGCCCATCCCCCCCCCGCCCTCCCTGCTGTGTCCGCCCATCCCCCCCCGCCCTCCCTGCTGTGTCCGCCCATCCCCCCCCCGCCCTCCCTGCTGTCTACGCCCATCCCCCCCGCCCTCCCTGCTGTCTACGCCCATCCCCCCCCCGCCCTCCCTGCTGTCTACGCCCATCCCCCCCGCCCTCCCTGCTGTCTACGCCCATCCCCCCCGCCCTCCCTGCTGTCTACGCCCATCCCCCCCCCGCCCTCCCTGCTGTCTACGCCCACCCCCCCCCGCCCTCCCTGCTGTCTACGCCCACCCCCCCGCCCTCCCTGCTGTCTACGCCCATCCCCCCGCCCTCCCTGCTGTCTACGCCCATCCCCCCCCGCCCTCCCTGCTGTCTACGCCCATCCCCCCCCGCCCTCCCTGCTGTCTACGCCCATCCCCCCCCCGCCCTCCCTGCTGTCTACGCCCATCCCCCCCCGCCCTCCCTGCTGTCTACGCCCATCCCCCCCGCCCTCCCTGCTGTCTACGCCCATCCCCCCCCGCCCTCCCTGCTGTCTACGCCCATCCCCCCCGCCCTCCCTGCTGTCTACGCCCATCCCCCCCCGCCCTCCCTGCTGTCTACGCCCATCCCCCCCCCCGCCCTCCCTGCTGTCTACGCCCATCCCCCCCGCCCTCCCTGCTGTCTACGCCCATCCCCCCCGCCCTCCCTGCTGTCTACGCCCATCCCCCCCCGCCCTCCCTGCTGTCTACGCCCATCCCCCCCCGCCCTCCCTGCTGTGTACGCCCACCCCCCCCGCCCTCCCTGCTGTGTCCGCCCATCCCCCCCCGCCCTCCCTGCTGTGTCCGCCCATCCCCCCCCCGCCCCTCCCTGCTGTGTCCGCCCATCCCCCCCCCGCCCTCCCTGCTGTGTCCGCCCATCCCCCCCCCGCCCTCCCTGCTGTGTCCGCCCATCCCCCCCCCCCGCCCTCCCTGCTGTGTCCGCCCATCCCCCCCGCCCTCCCTGCTGTGTCCGCCCACCCCCCCCGCCCTCCCTGCTGTCTACGCCCACCCCCCCCCGCCCTCCCTGCTGTCTACGCCCATCCCCCCCCGCCCTCCCTGCTGTCTACGCCCATCCCCCCCCGCCCTCCCTGCTGTCTACGCCCATCCCCCCCCCGCCCTCCCTGCTGTCTACGCCCATCCCCCCCCGCCCTCCCTGCTGTCTACGCCCATCCCCCCCCCGCCCTCCCTGCTGTCTACGCCCCCCCCCCCCCCCGCCCTCCCTGCTGTCTACGCCCATCCCCCCCCGCCCTCCCTGCTGTCTACGCCCATCCCCCCCCGCCCTCCCTGCTGTCTACGCCCATCCCCCCCCCGCCCTCCCTGCTGTCTACGCCCATCCCCCCCCCGCCCTCCCTGCTGTCTACGCCCATCCCCCCCCGCCCTCCCTGCTGTCTACGCCCATCCCCCCCGCCCTCCCTGCTGTCTACGCCCATCCCCCCCCCGCCCTCCCTGCTGTCTACGCCCATCCCCCCCGCCCTCCCTGCTGTCTACGCCCATCCCCCCCGCCCTCCCTGCTGTGTACGCCCACCCCCTCGCCCTCCCTGCTGTGTCCGCCCCCCCCCCCCGCCCTCCCTGCTGTGTACGCCCATCCCCCCGCCCTCCCTGCTGTGTACACCCACCCCCCCGCCCTCCCTCCCTGCTGTGTACGCCCACCCCCCCCGCCCTCCCTGCTGTGTCCGCCCATCCCCCCCCCGCCCTCCCTGCTGTGTCCGCCCATCCCCCCCCCGCCCTCCCTGCTGTGTCCGCCCATCCCCCCCCGCCCTCCCTGCTGTGTCCGCCCATCCCCCCCCCGCCCTCCCTGCTGTGTCCGCCCATCCCCCCCGCCCTCCCTGCTGTGTCCGCCCATCCCCCCGCGTGTCCGCCCATCCCCCCGCCCTCCTGCTGTGTACGCCCACCCCCGCCCTGCTGTCTACGCCCACGTCCCCCCCCGCCCTGCTGTCTACGCCCATCCCCCCCCGCCCTCCTGCTGTCTACGCCCCATCCCCCCCCGCCCTCCCTGCTGTCTACGCCCATCCCCCCCCGCCCTCCTGCTGTCTACGCCCATCCCCCCCCGCCCTCCCGCCCATCCCCCCCCCCGCCCTCCCTGCTGTCTACGCCCATCCCCCCCCGCCCTCCCTGCTGTCTACGCCCACCCCCCCCCGCCCTCCCCTGCTGTCTACGCCCATCCCCCCCCGCCCTCCCTGCTGTCTACGCCCATCCCGCCCCCCGCCCTCCCTGCTGTCTACGCCCATCCCCCCCCCGCCTCCCTGCTGTCTACGCCCATCCCCCCCCGCCCTCCCCTGCTGTCTACGCCCATCCCCCCGCCCTCCCTGCTGTCTACGCCCAACCCCCCCCCCGCCCCTCCTGCTGTCTACGCCCATCCCCCCCCGCCCTCCCTGCTGTCTACGCCCATCCCCCCCGCCCTCCCTGCTGTCTACGCCCATCCCCCCCCCCCGCGCCCCTCCCCCCCTCCTGCTGTCACGCCCATCCCCCCCGCCCTCCCTGCTGTCTACGCCCATCCCCCCCGCCCTCCCTGCTGTCTACGCCCATCCCCCCCGCCCTCCCTGCTGTCTACGCCCATCCCCCCGCCCTCCCTGCTGTCTACGCCCATCCCCCCCGCCCTCCCTGCTGTCTACGCCCATCCCCCCCGCCCTCCCTGCTGTCTACGCCCATCCCCCCCCGCCCTCCCTGCTGTCTACGCCCATCCCCCCCGCCCTCCCTGCTGTCTACGCCAATCCCCCCCCGCCCTCCCTGCTGTCTACGCCCATCCCCCCCGCCCTCCCTGCTGTCTACGCCAATCCCCCCCCGCCCTCCCTGCTGTCTACGCCCTCCCTGCTGTCTACGCCCATCCCCCCCGCCCTCCCTGCTGTCTACGCCCATCCCCCCCGCCCTCCCTGCTGTCTACGCCCATCCCCCCCGCCCTCCCTGCTGTCTACGCCCATCCCCCCCCGCCCTCCCTGCTGTCTACGCCCATCCCCCCCCCCGCCCTCCCTGCTGTCTACGCCCATCCCCCCCCGCCCTCCCTGCTGTCTACGCCCATCCCCCCCCCGCCCTCCCTGCTGTCTACGCCCATCCCCCCCGCCCTCCCTGCTGTCTACGCCCATCCCCCCCGCCCTCCCTGCTGTCTACGCCCATCCCCCCCCCGCCCTCCCTGCTGTCTACGCCCATCCCCCCCCCGCCCTCCCTGCTGTCTACGCCCATCCCCCCGCCCTCCCTGCTGTCTACGCCCATCCCCCCCGCCCTCCCTGCTGTGTACGCCCACCCCCTCGCCCTCCCTGCTGTGTCCGCCCATCCCCCCCCGCCCTCCCTGCTGTGTACGCCCATCCCCCCGCCCTCCCTGCTGTGTACGCCCACCCCCCCCGCCCTCCCTGCTGTCTACGCCCTCCCTGCTGTCTACGCCCTCCCTGCTGTCTACGCCCATCCCCCCCGCCCTCCCTGCTGTCTACGCCCATCCCCCCCGCCCTCCCTGCTGTCTACGCCCATCCCCCCCCGCCCTCCCTGCTGTCTACGCCCATCCCCCCCCGCCCTCCCTGCTGTCTACGCCCATCCCCCCCCCGCCCTCCCTGCTGTCTACGCCCATCCCCCCGCCCTCCCTGCTGTCTACGCCCATCCCCCCCGCCCTCCCTGCTGTCTACGCCCATCCCCCCCGCCCTCCCTGCTGTCTACGCCCATCCCCCCCCCGCCCTCCCTGCTGTCTACGCCCATCCCCCCCGCCCTCCCTGCTGTCTACGCCCATCCCCCCCCGCCCTCCCTGCTGTCTACGCCCATCCCCCCCGCCCTCCCTGCTGTCTACGCCCATCCCCCCCGCCCTCCCTGCTGTCTACGCCCATCCCCCCCCGCCCTCCCTGCTGTCTACGCCCATCCCCCCGCCCTCCCTGCTGTCTACGCCCATCCCCCCCGCCCTCCCTGCTGTGTACGCCCACCCCCTCGCCCTCCCTGCTGTGTCCGCCCATCCCCCCCGCCCTCCCTGCTGTGTACGCCCATCCCCCCGCCCTCCCTGCTGTGTACGCCCACCCCCCCCGCCCTCCCTGCTGTCTACGCCCTCCCTGCTGTCTACGCCCTCCCTGCTGTCTACGCCCATCCCCCCCGCCCTCCCTGCTGTCTACGCCCATCCCCCCCGCCCTCCCTGCTGTCTACGCCCATCCCCCCCCCGCACTCCCTGCTGTCTACGCCCATCCCCCCCGCCCTCCCTGCTGTCTACGCCCATCCCCCCCCCGCCCTCCCTGCTGTCTACGCCCATCCCCCCCGCCCTCCCTGCTGTCTACGCCCATCCCCCCCGCCCTCCCTGCTGTGTACGCCCACCCCCTCGCCCTCCCTGCTGTGTCCGCCCACCCCCCCCCCCGCCCTCCCTGCTGTGTACGCCCATCCCCCCGCCCTCCCTGCTGTGTACGCCCACCCCCCCCGCCCTCCCTGCTGTGTACGCCCACCCCCCCCGCCCTCCCTGCTGTGTCCGCCCATCCCCCCCCCGCCCTCCCTGCTGTGTCCGCCCATCCCCCCCCGCCCTCCCTGCTGTGTCCGCCCATCCCCCCCCGCCCTCCCTGCTGTGTCCGCCCATCCCCCCCCCGCCCTCCCTGCTGTGTCCGCCCATCCCCCCCCCGCCCTCCCTGCTGTGTCCGCCCATCCCCCCCCCGCCCTCCCTGCTGTGTCCGCCCATCCCCCCCCCGCCCTCTCTGCTGTGTCCGCCCACCCCCCCCGCCCTGCTGTCTACGCCCATCCCCCCCCGCCCTCCCTGCTGTCTACGCCCATCCCCCCCCCGCCCTCCCTGCTGTCTACGCCCATCCCCCCCCCGCCCTCCCTGCTGTCTACGCCCATCCCCCCCCGCCCTCCCTGCTGTCTACGCCCATCCCCCCCCGCCCTCCCTGCTGTCTACGCCCATCCCCCCCCCGCCCTCCCTGCTGTCTACGCCCATCCCCCCCCGCCCTCCCTGCTGTCTACGCCCACCCCCCCGCCCTCCCTGCTGTCTACGCCCATCCCCCCCCGCCCTCCCTGCTGTCTACGCCCATCCCCCCCCGCCCTCCCTGCTGTCTACGCCCATCCCCCCCGCCCTCCCTGCTGTCTACGCCCATCCCCCCCGCCCTCCCTGCTGTCTACGCCCATCCCCCCCCGCCCTCCCTGCTGTCTACGCCCACCCCCCCCCGCCCTCCCTGCTGTCTACGCCCACCCCCCCCGCCCTCCCTGCTGTCTACGCCCATCCCCCCGCCCTCCCTGCTGTCTACGCCCATCCCCCCCGCCCTCCCTGCTGTCTACGCCCATCCCCCCCCGCCCTCCCTGCTGTCTACGCCCATCCCCCCCGCCCTCCCTGCTGTCTACGCCCATCCCCCCCCGCCCTCCCTGCTGTGTACGCCCACCCCCCCCGCCCTCCCTGCTGTGTCCGCCCATCCCCCCCCGCCCTCCCTGCTGTGTCCGCCCATCCCCCCCCCGCCCTCCCTGCTGTGTCCGCCCATCCCCCCCCCGCCCTCCCTGCTGTGTCCGCCCATCCCCCCCCCCGCCCTCCCTGCTGTGTCCGCCCATCCCCCCCCCCCCGCCCTCCCTGCTGTGTCCGCCCATCCCCCCCGCCCTCCCTGCTGTGTCCGCCCACCCCCCCCGCCCTCCCTGCTGTCTACGCCCATCCCCCCCCGCCCTCCCTGCTGTCTACGCCCATCCCCCCCCGCCCTCCCTGCTGTCTACGCCCATCCCCCCCCGCCCTCCCTGCTGTCTACGCCCATCCCCCCCCGCCCTCCCTGCTGTCTACGCCCATCCCCCCCCGCCCTCCCTGCTGTCTACGCCCATCCCCCCCCCGCCCTCCCTGCTGTCTACGCCCCCCCCCCCCCCGCCCTCCCTGCTGTCTACGCCCATCCCCCCCCGCCCTCCCTGCTGTCTACGCCCATCCCCCCCCGCCCTCCCTGCTGTCTACGCCCATCCCCCCCCCGCCCTCCCTGCTGTCTACGCCCATCCCCCCCCCGCCCTCCCTGCTGTCTACGCCCATCCCCCCCCGCCCTCCCTGCTGTCTACGCCCATCCCCCCCGCCCTCCCTGCTGTCTACGCCCATCCCCCCCGCCCTCCCTGCTGTCTACGCCCATCCCCCCCCGCCCTCCCTGCTGTCTACGCCCATCCCCCCCGCCCTCCCTGCTGTGTACGCCCACCCCCTCGCCCTCCCTGCTGTGTCCGCCCCCCCCCCCGCCCTCCCTGCTGTGTACGCCCATCCCCCCGCCCTCCCTGCTGTGTACACCCACCCCCCCGCCCTCCCTCCCTGCTGTGTACGCCCACCCCCCCCCGCCCTCCCTGCTGTGTCCGCCCATCCCCCCCCCGCCCTCCCTGCTGTGTCCGCCCATCCCCCCCCCGCCCTCCCTGCTGTGTCCGCCCATCCCCCCCCGCCCTCCCTGCTGTGTCCGCCATCCCCCCCCCGCCCTCCCTGCTGTGTCCGCCCATCCCCCCCCCGCCCTCCCTGCTGTGTCCGCCCATCCCCCCGCCCTCCCTGCTGTGTACGCCCACCCCCCCGCCCTGCTGTCTACGCCCACCCCCCCGCCCTGCTGTCTACGCCCATCCCCCCCCGCCCTCCCTGCTGTCTTCGCCCATCCCCCCCCGCCCTCCCTGCTGTCTACGCCCATCCCCCCCCGCCCTCCCTGCTGTCTACGCCCATCCCCCCCCGCCCTCCCTGCTGTCTACGCCCATCCCCCCCCGCCCTCCCTGCTGTCTACGCCCATTCCCCCCCCCCGCCCTCCCTGCTGTCTACGCCCACCCCCCCCCGCCCTCCCTGCTGTCTACGCCCATCCCCCCCGCCCTCCCTGCTGTCTACGCCCATCCCCCCCCCCGCCCTCCCTGCTGTCTACGCCCATCCCCCCCCCGCCCTCCCTGCTGTCTACGCCCATCCCCCCCCGCCCTCCCTGCTGTCTACGCCCATCCCCCCGCCCTCCCTGCTGTCTACGCCCACCCCCCCCGCCCTCCCTGCTGTCTACGCCCATCCCCCCCGCCCTCCCTGCTGTCTACGCCCATCCCCCCGCCCTCCCTGCTGTCTACGCCCATCCCCCCCCGCCCTCCCTGCTGTCTACGCCCATCCCCCCCGCCCTCCCTGCTGTCTACGCCCATCCCCCCCGCCCTCCCTGCTGTCTACGCCCATCCCCCCCGCCCTCCCTGCTGTCTACGCCCATCCCCCCCCGCCCTCCCTGCTGTCTACGCCCATCCCCCCGCCCTCCCTGCTGTCTACGCCCATCCCCCCCGCCCTCCCTGCTGTCTACGCCCATCCCCCCCCGCCCTCCCTGCTGTCTACGCCCATCCCCCCCCGCCCTCCCTGCTGTCTACGCCCATCCCCCCCGCCCTCCCTGCTGTCTACGCCCATCCCCCCCCGCCCTCCCTGCTGTCTACGCCCATCCCCCCCGCCCTCCCTGCTGTCTACGCCAATCCCCCCCCGCCCTCCCTGCTGTCTACGCCCTCCCTGCTGTCTACGCCCATCCCCCCCGCCCTCCCTGCTGTCTACGCCCATCCCCCCCGCCCTCCCTGCTGTCTACGCCCATCCCCCCCCGCCCTCCCTGCTGTCTACGCCCATCCCCCCCCGCCCTCCCTGCTGTCTACGCCCATCCCCCCCCCCCGCCCTCCCTGCTGTCTACGCCCATCCCCCCCCGCCCTCCCTGCTGTCTACGCCCATCCCCCCCCGCCCTCCCTGCTGTCTACGCCCATCCCCCCCGCCCTCCCTGCTGTCTACGCCCATCCCCCCCGCCCTCCCTGCTGTCTACGCCCATCCCCCCCCCGCCCTCCCTGCTGTCTACGCCCATCCCCCCCCCGCCCTCCCTGCTGTCTACGCCCATCCCCCCGCCCTCCCTGCTGTCTACGCCCATCCCCCCCGCCCTCCCTGCTGTCTACGCCCATCCCCCCCCTCGCCCTCCCTGCTGTGTCCGCCCATCCCCCCCCGCCCTCCCTGCTGTGTACGCCCATCCCCCCGCCCTCCCTGCTGTGTACGCCCACCCCCCCCGCCCTCCCTGCTGTCTACGCCCTCCCTGCTGTCTACGCCCTCCCTGCTGTCTACGCCCATCCCCCCCGCCCTCCCTGCTGTCTACGCCCATCCCCCCCGCCCTCCCTGCTGTCTACGCCCATCCCCCCCCCGCCCTTCCTGCTGTCTACGCCCATCCCCCCCGCCCTCCCTGCTGTCTACGCCCATCCCCCCCCCGCCCTCCCTGCTGTCTACGCCCATCCCCCCCGCCCTCCCTGCTGTCTACGCCCATCCCCCCCGCCCTCCCTGCTGTGTACGCCCACCCCCTCGCCCTCCCTGCTGTGTCCGCCCACCCCCCCCCGCCCTCCCTGCTGTGTACGCCCATCCCCCCGCCCTCCCTGCTGTGTACGCCCACCCCCCCGCCCTCCCTGCTGTGTACGCCCACCCCCCCCGCCCTCCCTGCTGTGTCCGCCCATCCCCCCCCCGCCCTCCCTGCTGTGTCCGCCCATCCCCCCCCCGCCCTCCCTGCTGTGTCCGCCCATCCCCCCCCCGCCCTCCCTGCTGTGTCCGCCCATCCCCCCCCGCCCTCCCTGCTGTGTCCGCCCATCCCCCCCCCTCCCTGCTGTGTCCGCCCATCCCCCCCCCGCCCTCCCTGCTGTGTCCGCCCATCCCCCCCCGCCCTCTCTGCTGTGTCCGCCCACCCCCCCCGCCCCTGCTGTCTACGCCCATCCCCCCCCGCCCTCCCTGCTGTCTACGCCCATCCCCCCCCGCCCTCCCTGCTGTCTACGCCCATCCCCCCCCCGCCCTCCCTGCTGTCTACGCCCATCCCCCCCCCGCCCTCCCTGCTGTCTACGCCCATCCCCCCCCCGCCCTCCCTGCTGTCTACGCCCATCCCCCCCCGCCCTCCCTGCTGTCTACGCCCATCCCCCCCCCGCCCTCCCTGCTGTCTACGCCCACCCCCCCCGCCCTCCCTGCTGTCTACGCCCATCCCCCCCCCGCCCTCCCTGCTGTCTACGCCCATCCCCCCCCCGCCCTCCCTGCTGTCTACGCCCATCCCCCCCGCCCTCCCTGCTGTCTACGCCCATCCCCCCCCGCCCTCCCTGCTGTCTACGCCCACCCCCCCCCGCCCTCCCTGCTGTCTACGCCCACCCCCCCCGCCCTCCCTGCTGTCTACGCCCATCCCCCCGCCCTCCCTGCTGTCTACGCCCATCCCCCCCGCCCTCCCTGCTGTCTAGCCCATCCCCCCCCGCCCTCCCTGCTGTCTACGCCCATCCCCCCCCCGCCCTCCCTGCTGTCTACGCCCATCCCCCCCGCCCTCCCTGCTGTCTACGCCATCCCCCCCAGCCCTCCCTGCTGTCTACGCCCATCCCCCCCGCCCTCCCTGCTGTGTACGCCCACCCCCCTCGCCCTCCCTGCTGTGTCCGCCCACCCCCCCCCCCGCCCTCCCTGCTGTGTACGCCCATCCCCCCGCCCTCCCTGCTGTGTACGCCCACCCCCCCCGCCCTCCCTGCTGTGTACGCCCACCCCCCCCGCCCTCCCTGCTGTGTCCGCCCATCCCCCCCCCGCCCTCCCTGCTGTGTCCGCCCATCCCCCCCCGCCCTCCCTGCTGTGTCCGCCATCCCCCCCCCGCCCTCCCTGCTGTGTCCGCCCATCCCCCCCCCGCCCTCCCTGCTGTGTCCGCCCATCCCCCCCCCGCCCTCCCTGCTGTGTCCGCCCATCCCCCCCCGCCCTCCCTGCTGTGTCCGCCCATCCCCCCCCCGCCCTCTCTGCTGTGTCCGCCCACCCCCCCCGCCCTGCTGTCTACGCCCATCCCCCCCCGCCCTCCCTGCTGTCTACGCCCATCCCCCCCCCGCCCTCCCTGCTGTCTACGCCCATCCCCCCCCGCCCTCCCTGCTGTCTACGCCCATCCCCCCCCGCCCTCCCTGCTGTCTACGCCCATCCCCCCCCGCCCTCCCTGCTGTCTACGCCCATCCCCCCCCCGCCCTCCCTGCTGTCTACGCCCATCCCCCCCGCCCTCCCTGCTGTCTATGCCCATCCCCCCCC